>NW_028025974.1:0-621 GCF_054177405.1 Leptonychotes weddellii
GATCCCCACATATTCTGCCTTTTCTCCATTTGCTGAGGATGAACTGTCTGTGCTTCTAAGTCCAAGCCCCATACTTTCTCATCCTCTCTCATCAGCTCATTAACATCACTTATCTCCTCTTTCCTATAGCAACATTTTTTTTTCCTTTTCTACTGGACTGTTTCCCCCAGCATACAAATATGCTGTTATTTCTCCCATATTTAAAACAAAGTAAAACAAATAAAACAAGAGTCCCACTCTTGACCCCATATTCTTCCCTGACTGCTGCCATATTTTCCTATTACTGCCATGGGACAGTTCTCTTTATTTACCATCTCTTATTCTCCTCCTCCAGCTTTCTCTTGAACCCACTGCATTCAAACTTCCATTTCTACCACTTAATGAAACAGCTCTTTTCAAAGTAACCAATAAATAAATTCTCTGTTCTCTCTTACTTGACCCATCTGTAGCATTGAACCCAGTTGCTTGGTCCCTCCTCCTTCCAACACTTCATTCTCTTGGCTTCCAGGATGCTGAGCTCGTTGGTCATTCTCCTGTTTTCTTTGATAGTTCGTCCTTGTGTCCTGATACTTAAATGCTGGGTGGCCCCCAGCCTAGTCCTTGGTCCTATGGCTATACTCA
>NW_028025975.1:0-10694 GCF_054177405.1 Leptonychotes weddellii
CTTCTTGTAGTAAAGCTCCTCTTGTGTCCGAGGCACGGAGGCCCACACCCCTGCTTCTCCTCCTCCTGGTGTGGCCCCTCTCTCTGTCTTTCCCTGATGGCTTTGGGTTCCCCAGGGTTTTGTCCCAGAACCTCTTTGCATTACTGAGGTCTCCCTAGAGGGTCATGGTAGTCACTTCTATCATGATTTCCTGCCAATGACTTCAGATTTCCACTGCTAGACAAGCCTTTCTAGAAAGTACCAGTCCTACATATCCAGATGCCCCCTGGACACCCCACACTCTACAGTACGAAACAGACATGTGCTTTCTGAGTTCTTTCTGGACTGTTCTGTGAACAGCTCTGCCATCTTGCAGTCACCCATCTGGGAAACTCAGGAGTCCTCCTAGACCCTCCTCCAATGTCCCCTTCTTCACACTGAAACCTGCAGGGTCTGTGTCAGACCATTCTCTCCGTCCCACGGCCCTAGATCGCTGCAACTCTTTAACTCTTCTGCTCCCGTTTTTGTGTTCCTGCAGCCCACTCTCTACGCCCTGCCAGCAAACGTTGCTGTTGATCCTCAAGAGAGAAGAGGAGGAGGGACGGAGAGACAGAGACATAAGAAGGTTGACACGGGAGTATTTCAATTGCTGCTGACTGCCTTTAAAAACACCACTGACTCCATCATCTGTTAAGGAAGACCCACTTCAAATAAAGCACCTAAGAAGAGCCACCCCCTTAGCCCTTTTTCAAAAACAGAAAATCGGCCATCTGTTTTCAAGATTTCATGGGTTCTTGAAAGCACACATGTATCACATTTTAATCTTTCCTGATTTCCCCCATCGTCAAGTGCAGGGGTAGAAAACTGTGTAGGATAGGCTTTGATGGTGTTCCTCACTTCTAATAGAATGCCTTTAAGCAGAGCAGGCGCTTTGCTGGGTCGTCCACACGGGCTGTGCGAATGGTTGCCGTTCTTCCCGTACTGAAGAGTTCTGCCACCACCCTCTGATGATTCTCACCTATGCTAGTGGTCGGTTTGTCCACTCCCACATAACTCAAGACGCCATGTTTGTTTATTTACGGTCACAGTTTTAAAATTAATCTTGGTTATCTGGTAGGGAATGAGTCTTAACTTTGTTCTACTCTTCTTGGCAGTGTGCCCTCACAAATTCTAGGGTCAGACAAAGGACAAATTTAGGAACAACACGCATACTTGCAATACTGAGTATCCTTCTCCACCCAACAACATGGCATGATACGCTCCGCTCCCCTCTTTCTGGTCTGCCAAAGTTCCTCAGTAATATTGTGTGAGTTTCCAAAGGACAGTTGGCACATCTTTTGTTGGACATTCCTGGGCACCATATTAGTTTGTTGCTATTGTGAAAGGTGGGGCTTTTTCCAACGGATTCTTTTAAATCCGTTATTCCTGGTGTGAAGGCATGTTCCCGATTCCACAGGACGGTCCTGCACCCAGCATCAGGGTGGCAATCTCATTAGCTCTGATACTTCACTGATTCTCAGGGATTTGTCTGTGTGAGCAAACCTATGGTTTACAAAGAGTTTTGTCTTTTCCTTACCACTGTAATATTAGTAGAAGTTTAGATGGACAGATCTTTATTATAGTCCTAATTTTATGGGAGTATTTTAAAATTTTAAGTTTTAAAGATTTTTTAAAATTTATTTATTTGGCACTGAGCAGAGAGCCTGACCTGGGACTCGACCCCAGGACTCTGACATCATGACCTGAGCTGAAGGCAGACGCTTAACCGACTGAGCCACCCAGGCACCCTTAAAATTTTAAGTTTTAAATTTACATTTTAATTAATTAAAAGTCAATTAAATGGGCTTTTCAGTTTCCCAGTCCCACTAGCCGCATTTCAAGTGCTTCACAGATGCATGTGACTAGCGGCTGCCGTGGTACTCAGTGGCCGTGGCGGCTGCCGCACAAACCATTTCCACCAGCACAGAAGCTTCCACTGCGCTACTCTCAGTCCTGCTCACCTCACACATCCGTAACACCCATCTGGCCGCAGGAGGCATCTGAGTTTCTTTCAACACTGGTCTAGACTCCAGAGAGCCCAGGCCGAATTCCCCACTAGGCTGTGCAAATCCTGCCGTGAGCCAGCCCCCGCCTTTCCCAACCTGCCCTGTCTGCCCGTGTGCCGGGCAGCACTGTCTGGAAATCCCCCAGCCCACTCAGCTCTGGCTCATCGTCGTTTGTCTAGCATGTTCTTCCCTGCCCTCCTGCAACACCCTCCTCACACATGCTTTCAAATAAAGCTGGAAGAAACTCTATTTCCTCTATCAGCCCGGCTCGCCCGTATGGTCAGCTGCTCCCCTCTGGGGTTACGATACAGCCACTGTATACGTCCTTCAGCCCTCACTAAGCCATGAGCATCTTGGCACTCAGTCTGCTGAGTGTTGCTGAGCAACAGGGTGACACACAGAGTGTCTTGGTCTTCTCGGGCTGCCCGAACAGAATACCACAGACTGGGTGGCTTAAACAAGAGAAATGTATTTTATCACCGTTCTGAAGACCAGACGTCTGAGCTCAAGGTGTCAGCAGCTTTGGTTCTTCCTGAGGCTCTCTCCTTAGCTTGCACACAGCCGCCTTCTTACTTGTCCTCACACGGCCTTTCCTCTGTAGGCACACGCTCCTGCCATCTCTAAGAAGGACACCAGTCCTACTGGATCAGAGCCCACCCGTATGACTTCATTTAACCTTCATCCCCTCCTTAAAGGACATGTCTCTAAATATAGTCACACAGGGGGTTAAGGCTTCAACCTACGAATTTGGGGGACACATTTCAGCCCATGACGCCAAGATTACCTAATAACGAGGCCAGATTATCTTATTTCTATACCCTTCATCTCTAAATGATCTCCTAATTTTAGTGTTTCCTGAAAAGGGCTAATCTATACCCTCCATCTTCAGAGATAAGCAAAGCAAACAGAGCCCGGGAGTTAAGTAGGAACTCTCTATGACATGCTCTTTTGACTTACTCACCTGCTTTGATAGCATGAATATGTCCTTTCACATTTCAGATACTTAATTTAAAGGTCTTTTATCAAAGATTCTGGAGAAAAAGTTCTGAAATCTGAAAGGAAACAAAAGATCTTTCTCTGCTATTTCCAAAATGGTACTCTCAAGTCATGAACAGTCAGTGTAAACTGAAGGGACAGGATTTCTATTCTTCCCTTAAAGCTGAATAACACAAAGCCAAAGTCTGAAAGGAAACCCCTGCACGATTACTGTCCCCAGTGATTACCTGAGGTGCTGCCCCAAGAATCCAGGAAATCTCAAAAACAGAACCCATTCATTTCCTGTGTGGAAAAGGAAGAGGGACTCTGGGAGCATCACTCTAAGTGATTCTTTATTGATAGATGACAGAGACAACTATTTTTAGGTGTTGTGTCTTTCAACGATTACACAGCTTTTTTTTTTTTTTTGCTGTGTAGTATATAATTTCCCAGTCTTTGTAATACACAGGTGCAGTATCAGAAATGTTAGATAATTTTCTCTATAAAGATTGATCCATAAAGACTGCAGTCTTACTCAAAAGCAAGCTTACCGTAAACAAAATGCTAGCACAAAAATTAGTTTTAAAAGATCTATTAGCAGGGGCGCCTGGGTGGCTCAGTCGGTTAAGTGACTGCCTTCGGCTCGGGTCATGATCCTGGAGTCCGGGGATCGAGTCCCGCATCGGGCTCCCTGCTCAGCGGGGAGTCTGCTTCTCCCTCTGACCCTCCCCCTTCTCGTGTGCTCTCTCTCTCTCTCTCTCTCATTCTCTCTCAAATAAATAAATAAAATCTTTAAAAAAAAAAAGATCTATTAGCAGAGCAGAACAAAGTAACTCAACCGCCCTTCATCCCACCCACCCTTTCTTCAGCTATGTCACAGGACAGTGACCAAATACTTGGTATGAATTCATTTTTATTTTAAATACATGCCGCATATCACATCAGGTAAAATAACACATGAAAAGATGAAATGAAAACGTGTTTTCCAAACTTAACACTCCTCCGTACTTTCAACTCAAAAGATGGAACACGCACAGCCTGGACCCTGACGAAGAGACAGGCATGGCAGCAACACAATGGCGACCACTCCCCGGGGGTGCACGGCGTGAAGTGTGGGTGCTGGTCATGGGGTGTGGGGGTGACGCCAGTCCCCAGGCTCATGTTTCCGTGAGACCCTTCATTCTAGCAGACCAGGGCCCCCACTCAAGTCTCTTTGCAGGCTTCTAAGTCCTGGATGTACATCTACCCCACTTTGTGAGACTGGAGGTCTACAGAGAGAAGGGGACCAAACGACCTAAGTGATCTGAACCCAGTTCACGCCTGCCTCCCTGCATTCTTAACACAGCAGCTAGTGAGTCTCAAGGACATACATCGTCAAAGCACAAGTCCCAGCGATCCCTCACGACGCTTCAAGTAGAAACCAGTAGGGCCACCAGGCCGGGCCCAGGCTCAGGCCGCCTTTCTGGCCTGCCTCCCACAACCCACCACCTGAGTCACCACGCCCAGCCCACCCACCTGGTTGGCATGCTCCTTCCCCAGTCGCATGGAAGTCACCTGCCAGGGGTGTTCTGACCACCAGTCTAAAACCACTTCCCTAAGTCCCAGTTGTTGTCTTTCTTTTCAGCAGAGTCTGGATGGACAGAGGTCCGTGGACATGGATGCACACCAGCTCTGGTGGCAGGGTCACAGAAGAGAGCAAGAGGCGTTTGGCCCCAGCCCTCAGGAAGTGTCACTATGGACAACTAAACCAGAGGCAGCCACAGGCAAGAGGGTCCTGAGAGAGGGAATAATTCCATTCAATACACACAGACCAACAACTATGTGGCAGGTACAATCTCAAAGTGCAGACCGCGGATAAGGGCGACAGGCACTTAACCCCACAACACCAGGTAAGTCAGCCTTTCAACCTGGGTCTAAACCAGAGAGCCCATAACGGCAGTTTAGGGCCTCTGAGAAGCAGATGCTAAGACAGAACAGACATGCAAGAGACTTAGGAGCGAAATGCCCGTGAGGGGGAATGGGGAGCGAGCCCCAGGCTGGGGCGCTGACACGATGCAGGTGATCCCTGGTAGAGGTAGAGGGAAGGAAATCACGTTGGCCAGGAAAGGCCTTAGGCTCCACGCAGCTCTAACAAGGCTTCAGGCCAGCATGGGTCCTTGAGCCAAAGTCCCCAGCAGGAGCCACAGGCTCCCAGGCCCGGGCCTGGCTTTGTACTCCTGCAACAGAAGTGTGGCCTTGGCGGGAAGGTGGTGTGGGCCCACAGCCCAGAGGTGAGACCACGGGTGGATCACGGCCACCTCGGGGCTGGAAGATCCTTCCAGATGGCACTTGAGACTTGAGCCCCACACCAGCGGGCACTCCGCTGGTAGTTTCTTCCTGGTAGTCTGAGCAACCAAACCAAATCCTGGGTCAATGGCCCCCTGAGACATAGGTATGTCCTGCTGATGAATGGCTTCACTGAAAAACTATTATCAAAAAAGCTAAGTATTCAATCAAGCACAGATGATTCTTAATTTACAACTGAAAACAGGGGTGCCTGGGTGGCTCGAATGGTAGAGCATGTGGCTCTTGATCTTGGGGTCATGAATTTGAGCCCCACATTGGGCATCGAGATTACTTAAGATAAAAAAAAGTAATAAAAGTTTTAAAAAACTGAAAATAAACACATGTGTAGTTTTTACTCTTTTATTAATTAAACAATCTTTAAAATGCCTAAAATATGCTAGGTGCTGAAGACATGAAGACAAACAGATCAAAACTTCCTCTTGAAGCGTTCCCTATGAAGTAGCAAAGAAAAGCAAGCAAACAAAGAAATACAATCGTGCAATAAATCCTACAGGAGTGATGCAATGAGCACTACGCGGACACAGAGTGGCAGGCACCTCACTGGAGAAGCGGGTGTTTCTCAGAGCAAGGCAGAATTTCAAAGAGAAAGTGAAGTTTAAACAAAAGCAGGAATTCAACAGTTCAGACTAGTTGGCAATGAACAGTATGTGCAAAGTTTTAGGATATTAAAACCGAAATCATAGTATTGATACTCTTAAAAGCATATAAATCAAAATTCTATAAAGAAAAAAAATTTTCTAAGGAGACAACTGTGCTAGGTGATTCACTACAAAAAAAAATCTAAAGGGAATATTCCTGAATCATGTCAAGTGGGACATACAAGCAATTAGTAAGTATAATTTTCAGAGATCTTCCAGCATGTTTTATAAATTGAAAACATCTGTCTTTACAAATATAAACAGAAATCCTTATTATGCCAGCAACAGATAAAAAATTTGTTACAAAAAGTATAAAGAAATATACAAGGACATTTGGGTATTTCCTTAAAAGTTCTGTTAGAGTTGCATGGACTAGCACTTCTCAGAAGTTTTGGACTCAGGACCCCTTCAGGCTCTTAAAAAACTACTGAGGACCCCAAAGAGCATTTGTTTGTGTGTGTTATATCGATCAACATTTACCATATTAGAAATTAAAACGGTGAAATTTTAAAAATATTTCACTTGAATTTGTTTATAATAAACCATGTTAACATAAATATATTTTAATAAAAAGTAATAGATTTCCAAAGCCAAAACATTCAGTGAGGACAGGTATTGTTTTACTTTTACAAGTCTCTTAAACATCTGGCTTCGTAGAAGACAGTTGGATAGATTCTCTTATCTGCTTCAGCATTCAACCTGTTGCAATCTGGCTTTGTCTGAAGTCTACAAGGTGAATCCAGCCTCACACAGACAGATGCTGGACAAGGGCAGAGTGTTTCAGTAGCCTTTACAGATCACTGTGGACATTCCTCAATACCACACCACCCAAACTAGGCAAGTGGTAGTTTCTCACAGAATAGTTGCAATGTAGAATCTAAAACCGTATCAATGAACTTTTCGTACTGTTGTGTTACAACCCAATGGTCTATATTTTGAATGGATCTTTTCACCTGTGCACAAATTTGTAACATGATACACTGATATTTAGAAAATACTGGTTCACAGAACTATACAGATCTTCCTAATGTTGACACATTTCATTATATAATATCGAAACCTGACATTAATATTGCCACTGATCTCATCAAAAAAGTATTTAAGTAATGAGAGGCTGTCATGCTCATGGTGCAGATAAGTTTTATAAAATTTTAATTTTTGTTCAAAAGCACAAATATTATCATTGACCATAAATTCTGACAGTTGTTCTCGTTCATTTATGTTCCAGAAAATGTCCACCAGATATCCAAGTCTTGGAAACTGCGGTTTGTCCAACACCCGTTTTTCAAGTAAACACGGCATTCTGCAACAAACGCGGCTCATTCACTTTGCAACTCAAGACGCACAAGTGTTGTTCCTCACAACATGCCCTGGGCCTCCTGGTGGCACTTCCCACTGCCTCACACGGACTATTAAAAAGATGGGCATTCAAGGGTCGAGATTTAAGAAAATTAATTTTTATTGCTTCATCAGGAAGGATACAGGTAAGTGACAGTGCCGCCTACGTTTGCTGCTGAGCGGGGAGTTGCTGAGGAGCACAACGGCCATCAACACCATCAGTACAAACACGGTAAACAGAAATGACATCTTCGTGTCACTGTGAAAACAGTCTTCCTTCACAGGTGCCCAGAGAAGGTCTCAGGGACCCCCAGAGGAACCACACTGGCAGATTACTTCTGGAAGGAAACCCAGGAATTGGACACGAGAGAACACCTGGTGGGGAGGGGGGCGCACCACACACTCACACTCACACTCATGCTCACTCGCTCTACCCACCCCACACTTCCTTTGAACTGTTTCACTTCTCTGCCCCTGTATCTGCATTACTTTTTAATAAAACAGTGTGCAAAGCTGATCAATGGAGAAATGCAGCTAACCCTGACCTTTGACAGCTGAAACATTAGCTTGCCAGTGGGCTCTCAACAATTACTGAATGCACGAATATATACAAATAACAAACACAAAAAACAAAAAGTGGCAAGAATCTCAAAGGTGGGGAGCAAGTGTGATGAGACTTCCAAGAATACGTAGCCACATCAGAGAAGGCATTTGGGATGGGCTTTGATGGATGAAAAGAATTTGTGGACATGTGAGAACTTTAATATACCACAAAATATTTAGCAAGCACAACAAATGTTTATTGATGTAAAGGCAATGTCAGGCTTCTGTTTTGAAAAATAAGAATTATATCACAAATTACAGATATTAAGAACACTCAACGAGGAAAAAAGCTTTGTGAAGAAGTCCCTTCCTCTACACCCACAGAGCTTTTCCCCTTTTTGTTTGCCAGCATGCAGGCTGAGGCCCCTGCATTAACAAAATGCAGTAAAACAAGAAACAGACTAAAGGTAAAGCTTTGAAATAGACCTATTAACCAGAATAGGAATAAAGAAACAGAAGTGGAACAAAGTCGATTGTGTAGGAATTTCCTTTCTAAACCACTGCAGGCCACTCCACCAGAGCACCAACTTGACACCACCATCCAGGTTTTTCTTTCTTTTTTTTTTTTAAAGATTTTATTTATTTGTTTGAGAGAGAGAGAGAGACAGCGAGAGAGGGAACACAAGCAGGGGGAGTGGGAGAGGGAGAAGCAGGCTTCCCGCGGAGCAGGGAGCCCGATGCGGGGCTCGATCCCAGGACCCTGGGATCATGACCTGAGCCGAAGGCGGACGCTTAACGACTGAGCCCCCCAGGCGCCCCCACCGTCCAGGTTTTTCAAGCAGTTCAGCACCACCAGCCCCGAGATCCTGTACAGAACCAAATGAGCTGTGAGCTACTTAGAAGGTAAGTTGACGCTATAAAAGTTAAGTACCAGGGTCTGGAAATTAATTCCTCTTTAAAGTCAAAGTTACACGTCTAATAACCTCATTCTCATCCACGGACAATCTCATATATTTTAAGGAGCCACACGTGTAAACTCTGTGTGTTCGTGATGGGGGGGTTGGGGGTGCCTAAGAAGAGTGGGGTTCTGCTTTCCACCTTTCTTCCTAGGAGATCCTAAGAAGGGTGAAACCGCTGGGAAGGTTAGCGGGCAAGACCAGAGTAATGCCTTACTTCCCTCTTAGGAATCCATAACATAAAGCCAACAAACCTGCCCTGTAGGAAAAAATCAGTGTATTCTAAGACCAGAACCCCTCTAAGGGCTGACCCCAATTGTAGTGGTTAATGATGACAATCCAGTGAGGATGCCGGGGAACAAGGCCACACGTGAGTCATGAATAAAGGCAGGGCCACACTCAACCAATCACTACTAGTCAACTAGTCCGGTGTACAGGCCAAAGGAAGTTGTGCAGGATTTTCCAGATTATCCAGGTATCCATCACTACTGGTCTCCACGTGGGCAGCATTTTGTCTGTCAAGTCCCTCTTCCCGTAACCTGCCTGGCACAGTGTCAACGCTAGACTTGATGCAAGTTCTCACTCAGAGAAACGGAGCACTGTGAAGCCATCCTATTTTGACATTACTTTATGCTGAATTAGAAGTTTATCCCCCGCACACACAACGCGGGGAGGGGAGGCCCAGGACAGAGTCCCACTTCCTACTTCTACTTGATCAAAATTTACAAGTGATGACAACAAGACTAACCTGGGTTGCTTCAGGACTGTGCTTCACTAATAACACCTTGCCAGTTTCAAGGCACGTTCACGTACTCTATCCGACTGACTCTCTACAAGAACTACGGGGTGTCCATAAGGCTGCTGGTCGCCTCCCCACAGCCAACCAAACCCACGTTCAGAGCTGTTATCATCCAATGGAAGTTCAGGGGCGCGTACCAGATGCCAGCCACTGTGTGCAGATGCCGAAGGTCGGCCTGAGACAGTCCCTACCACAAAGCATCTCCGCGTCCAACAGGGAGGCCCTGTATCAACACAATCACGACGCAAGCTGAAAAAGCCAGCATCAAAGGTGTGGGAACACCCTGGGCCTGAATAATCACGGACCTATTGGGGCCAAAAGAAAGGTGTCAGGCGAGGCTAGAAGCTGGGACATAGGCCAGGGCTCCTGCCTCCCTGGCGCAATGCACTCTGCCCTTCTCTTCAAGGCTCTGTGCACACCCTTCTCGGCCTAAGCTAGCTTTCCAGGTCCTCTCCACTCACATCTAACCTTACACCCTTTACTCATCTCTACATCCCCCACACACATCTAAAATGAGGCCAGCACAAACGGATGCAACTAAGAAGCGTTTTGTTCACTGGATCCAATCTCATCTGTCAACTCCTAGAAAGCACTCAAACATACAACCACAAAACAATAAGAATTGAGGGAATAACAAATACACTGGAGCAGAAATGAGCAATCTGCAAACCCGTATCTGAAATGTGTAAAGTCTGCATCTACATGATTTTCCCTTGATGAAGAACTATAACAAATTCAGGATAGTACTTCCTGTCAGAACCATTCCTAATTTGAGTTTTTCAGACTTCTCAAGAGCATCTAATCACAAAGTATTCTCAAGTCCACCCACTTCTTACTGCACTTCCATTTAAAAAAATGTGCCGTTCATCATAGAACTTTAAAAAATTTCAGTGTTGAATTCAAAACAGCTGCAAGTAGATGCTGTATTATCTGTAAAACAAAGGGGACAATCGCGCCTTCCACCCTGAGCTTGGTGAGGGTTAAATCAGTGAGTCCAAGCAAGCACACGCTTACTTAGATGGTTCTTTCAAAAATTCACTGCCCCAATCTAAGCCCACTTACCAACCTGAAACTT
>NW_028025976.1:0-621 GCF_054177405.1 Leptonychotes weddellii
GACTTGATTTTTTATTGATTTTTATGATCTGTTTATTCATTAAAAATAATACTTTAGTCATTCTTATGGAAAATACTTTCCCATTTGTTTTAAAATTACTGTTATCAGCTTATTAACTTGTCATTTATCTTTTTTTTCTCTCCAATGAATGGTGAAGGGACAAGTTTCTGGTTAATTGAGAATTCTAATTAGTTGACTTCTGGTTGATTTAACAATCAAGATTGGGGGGTTAAATACATTTTCAAATGAAAAATGAAACTAGAAGGGACCGTGAACTGGTTTCCTTGCTCCTCTCCTGTTCAATAGCCATTAACATCTCCATCTTGAGGACAATGTTGTTTCTTGGGGTTGAAGATTAAGTAGAAAGCATTGCGATATCAACAGAGCTATAAATAACCCTTTTTGTTAAGGTCAATAAAAAATCAGCATGAATTTCCAAAGACAGTAGAATTTAAATAGCCCCCTATCTCCCCACATCCCCAAAATCCTTGATAAGTAAAAACAGAACATTTATAAAGCATCAGTCTCTGACCCAAATTCTAAGGCCCAGCCTCAGTTAGCTTTTGCAGGCACAGCTTTCAGACACAATAGTTTTCAACTGGGAACTTCTGAGACAGTATA
>NW_028025977.1:0-621 GCF_054177405.1 Leptonychotes weddellii
TTCTGAATGCTTTTTTTTTTTTAAGGTTTTTTTTTTTTTTGAGAGAGAGAGAGAGAGAACAGGGGAGAGGCAGAGGCAGAGGGAGAGGATCCAAAACAGACTCCCTGCTGAGAGGGCAGCCCCACTCAGAGTTCGAATTCATGATCCTAAGATCATGACCTCAGCCAAAACCAAGAGTCCGACTGAGCCACCCAGGCACCCCTCATTCAGAAATGCTTTTTTTTTTTAAAGATTTTATTTGGGGCGCCTGGGTGGCTCAGCCATTAAGCGTCTGCCTTCGGCTCAGGTCACGATCCCCGGGTCCTGGGATTGAGCCCCACATCGGGCTCCCTGGTCCACGGGAAGACTGCTTCTCCCTCCCCCACTCCCCCTGCTTGTGTTCCCTCTCTCGCTGTGTCTCTCTGTCAAATAAATAAAATCTTAAAAAAAAAAAAGATTTTATTTATTAGAGAGAAAGGAAGACCAAGAGCGAAGGCACTAGCAGGCAGAGTGGCAGGCAGAGGGAGAGGGAGAAGCAGGCCCCCCCCGCTGAGCAGAGCCAGACACAAGGCTCTATCTCAGGACCCTGGGATCATGAGCTGAGCCAAAGACAGATGCTTAACTGACTGAGCCACCCAGGTG
>NW_028025978.1:0-621 GCF_054177405.1 Leptonychotes weddellii
TATGCTTTGATTACTTTCTCATTTTCTTTTGTGTATCTTCCATAGGTATTTTCTTTGTGGTAACCCTGAGGATTACGTAAATAATCTTATAACAGTCTATTTTAAAGTAAAAACAATTAACTACAGTCATTTACAAAAGCTCTCTTCGTTTACACATCCCTCCCCATTCTATGTTTTTGATATCATCAGTTACATCTTTTTCTTTGCCCATTAACATAGTTTTGTAGTTAGTGATATTTTATACTTTCATCTTTTTAAATTATGTACCAGAATTAAAAGTGAGTTACACACCACCATTACAGTATTACAGGATTCTGTATTCGTCTATGTATTTACCTTTACCAGAAAGTTTTATATTTTTGCGTTTTTATTTTGCTGTCTCACATCTTTTTGTTTCAAATTGTATTTCTTTTTTTTTTTTAAATTTTATTTATTTGTCGGAGAAAGAGTGAGAGAGCACAAGCAGGGTGAGCAAGGGGCAGAGGGAGAAGGTGGCTCCCTGCTGAGCAAGGAGCCTGATGCAGGGCTTAATCCCAGGACCCGGGGAAAATGACCTGAGCTGAAGGCAGATGCTTAACTGACTGAGCCACCCAGGCGTCCCTCCCATTAGTATTTCCTTTA
>NW_028025979.1:0-621 GCF_054177405.1 Leptonychotes weddellii
CACACACACACACACGATAATAGAATAACTCCAAAGCTGTCATAAGAAGGGAAAGTTACACAAAAGTTCTGGTAATAAGGATTCTAGTAAGGACTGAATCCATAAAAGAAGAGATCTAAGTCTGTTACATCTTTTTTTTTTTTTTACTTAGCATGGGTCTTACTCCACAAATTTAGCTGTGCAACAGTATTACTCAATTTTTCTAAGTAATTAAATCTGACTGCAAGAAGCTTTGTTGCCTGGATGGTGGGAAATTCAGTGTCTTATTTTATTTTATTCCATTTATTTTATTTTTGTTGCTTTGCTTAATTGTACAATATGAGAATGCTATGTACAGTATGCTATGCACTTTCCTTTATTCTTATTTTATTAAGACTATTTTTTAGAACAGTTTTAGGTTCATATCAAAATCAAGGGGAGGATACAGAGATTTCCCATATACTCCCTGCCCCACACATGCACACAGCCTCCCCCATTATCAACAGCCCCCACCAGAGTGGCACATTTGTTAGAACTGAGGAACCTACACAGGGACATCAAAATCACTAGAAGTTCAAGGTTTAAGGTTTACATTACGGTTTACTCTTGTTCTACATTCTATAGGTTTGGACACATATGTAG
>NW_028025980.1:0-621 GCF_054177405.1 Leptonychotes weddellii
AAATGCTTATCGATTAAGGGTACCATTGATTGTGGATAACAAGCCAATGAAAGAGCCTCCTCCAGACTCTGAAATCAGGAAAATCATTTACACAACATCTTCACCCAAAGTCAAGGACAGGGACCGCTTTAAGTCAAAATCACAGGGTGACTTGAGGGCCCTGGGTCAGTACTTCATATTCTTGCAGATGGGCTAGCACTCAAGTGAAATGAGGAGGGGTGAAAAGGGTAAGGGATTCCTTCTAATCCTCTAAGAAAGCCAGTCTCCCTGCCACCCCCAGGCCCCGCCCTCCTAGCCCCACAGAGAAGCAGGGAGGGAGCAGGAAGGACAGGACTGGCCCTCACTAGGGAGCCACGGGCCACAGGAGAGGCGGGCTGTCTATGGCTTCTCGCTCCTGGCCCCGATCCACCCCATCCACCCCGGAGGGCCTCGAGCACCCAAAGGGTTTCTTTTGATTCTACGGTCATTAGAATAATGGGAGTTTTTTTTTTTTTCTTCAACTTTTTTTTTTTTTTTAAAGATTTTATTTATTTATTTGAGAGAGAGAGAATGAGAGAGAGAGAGCACGAGAGGGAAGAGGGCAGAGGGAGAAGCAGACCCCCTGCCGAGCAGGGAGCCCGA
>NW_028025981.1:0-621 GCF_054177405.1 Leptonychotes weddellii
AGCTCCAGTTATGGGCAAGATCAACCCGCTGTTCACGCGAAGAGATCATCCCTGGCAATTTTAAAAGGAAGCTCCTGGGGTGCCTGGTAGAGCTTGTGACTCTTGATCTCAGGGTCATGAGTTCAAGCCCCACGTTGCGGGTAGAGCTTACTTAAAAAATATATTTCAAGATAAAAACTTCAAAAATTAAAAAAAAAAAGAAGCTCCTTATTTGCCATCTACCTCGGGATCTCCTGTAAGAGACTCTGCGGGAGGAATTTCTGTCACCAGCTCCTCAAAGTGCCACCTGCAGGTCCTCAAAATGCCAAGCACACCCTGCCTGGGGCCTTTTTGCTTATTGGTTCTTCTGCCTGAAACAACCTTGCCTCAGATATGTGCATGACTCAGTCTGTTTCTTCATTCAAATATCTCCTTGTTGGAGGAAACTTCCCTGAGCAGCATATCTAGAATAGCATCTTTCCCTTCGTCCAAATTTATCTTTCTTGCCCCGAACACCACCTGATAGTTGATATAATTAGTTATTATCTCTGTTGCCTCACTATGGGTGTTCCGTAGGGACCTGCTCATAAACGGAGCTCTTTCCCCAGGACCTGGAAACTGCTGATGAAGGTGAGGTCTCAA
>NW_028025982.1:0-621 GCF_054177405.1 Leptonychotes weddellii
TGAGATACCATATGTGACCATGAGCCAAGGAACAAGGACAACATCCAGAAGCTGAAAAAGGCAAACAAATGGATTCTCTCATAGAGTCTCCAGAGGGAGTGTGGTGAAATCCATCATGGACTTCTAGCCTCTAAAACCATGAAATAAATTTGTGTAGTTTTAAGCCACAAAATTCATGATCACTTGTTATAGCAGCCAGAGGAAATTAATGCAAAGATATTCATAGAGGTCTTCATAGTATCATTATAAATTTATATGTTTATGAAATATTAATAAATTAAGTGTGAATTAATGAAAAATAATACAAATAGGTGGCTTAATTTTTCTGATTAAAGAATGGGTAAAACATATAAAATTAATCAGTGCAACTACTGGATAAATTTGTCTACATAAAAAATTAAATATGTATACCTTTTTTTTTTTTTTTTTTTTTTTTTTTAAAGATTTTATTTATTTATTTGAGAGAGAGAGAACGAGAGAGAGAGCAGGAGAGGGAGGAGGGTCAGAGGGAGGAGAAGCAGACTCCCCGCTGAGCAGGGAGCCCGATGCGGGACTCGATCCCGGGACTCCAGGATCATGACCTGAGCCGAAGGCAGACGCTTAACCATCTGAGCCACCCAG
>NW_028025983.1:0-621 GCF_054177405.1 Leptonychotes weddellii
CGCAGGGAGCATTACATCTTCTGGAGTGATCTTTAGCTAGTTGATGGATGGGTGGGAAGTGTGAGAGCCCAGCTCCCTAGTTTCAGGGCAAAGCAGCTCTGAGGTGTAACTTACATGGCAGGTTCCCCTGAGGATTGAAGCTGAAGTTACCCTTCATGAGACTGCCTAAAATTGTGCTGTTGGTGAGTTCGCCCCCTCCTGCCCTGCTTCCCTGTCCACTCCCACTAACGGTCCCTCCTGAGAACACTTCCATACTGTGTTGCTTGCATATAAATCCTGGCATCAGGGTCTGTTTCTGGGGACCTGGACCAAGACAGGGAGTGTTATCAGGAAAATCCCAGGCATGCAGCTTCACTCATATTTTTCGGTGTATAACTAACAAAGACTTTGTTTCTTTCTTTTGTGAGTATGATGACTATATAATTATACATAAAAATATTATTATAAATCCTTAATATCATCTACTAGAGGCTCAGAAATGTCTTATTAAACTTAGAGTCTTACCAATCAGAATCCATATATTGCATACATTACATGAGCTTGGTACATTCCTTTTAAAGTTCTTCCTCTCTTTTTAATGCCACATACTTGTTGAAGAAATCACATCATTCATCTTTAAGA
>NW_028025984.1:0-621 GCF_054177405.1 Leptonychotes weddellii
ATGTGCCGTCTGGAGAGCAGGGTCGGTGTGGGTGGCAGCCCCAGGTCTGGTACACACTTGGCACTTGAGAAGCCTCTGTTGAATCACTAATTCACTCATGCCTCCAAGGTGCATCTGCCCGGTGGTGTGAATTCCACATTTATACACTTGTATCAGCGTAGCAGAAAAGACGAGCCTGATTAAAGAGGAGAGCAGAGGGTGCCTGGGTGGCTCAGTCGGTTGGGCGACTGCCTTCGGCTCAGGTCATGATCCTGGATTCCCTGGATCGAGTCCCGCATCGGGCTCCCTGCTCAAGGAGGAGCCTGCTTCTCCCTCTGACCCTATCCCCTCTCATGCTGTTTCTCTCTCTCTCTCTCTCTCAAATAAATAAATAAATAATTAAAAAAAAATCATTGAGATGGTAAAATTTATGTTTTATGTATTTAACCATCATTTAAAATAATTTTTAAAAACTCAGATGGAATCACAAAGCAAAACCCGATTTATATGTCACATAAAAGAGGTCTAAAACAAAGTAACTTAAATATTGCAGTAAAAGGGGCACCTGGGTGGCTCAGTTGGTTAAGCGACTGCCTTCGGCTCAGGTCATGATCCTGGAGTCCCGGGATCGAGTCCCGCATC
>NW_028025985.1:0-621 GCF_054177405.1 Leptonychotes weddellii
GGCTTCCTGCTCCGCGGGAAGCCTGCTTCTCCCTCTCCCACTCTCCCTGTTTGTGTTCCCTCTCTCACTGTGTCTCTCTCTGTCAAATAAATAAATGAAAATATTAAAAAAAAAAAACTTTCCAAAATACTTAATATTTTTTAAAATCTTAAAAAAATGCACAGAAACATAGCAATGTTTAATCCTCTTTCATATTCAAAGCTTTTATACCCATTGTATGTGAGTAAACAATAGTTAAAAATCAGCTACTGCATTATGCATTTTAAATTGGAATTACCTCATCTCTCATTTTAATACATCAAGTTCCCTTAAACATTAGTAATATTTTAGAAATACCAAATATAGATGTATCATCTAACCAAAAACATTAGTAAGATTGTTTTGATTCTCTTAAACACACTTCTATACTTAATTTAAAATTTTTCTATGGTCGAAGAATGCTTAACTAAAGGAATTATGCCATCTAATATCATTTTAGGGGTTACATTCTCAGCTCACTTGAAGTTACATAACAACAGAAATTTAGGTCAAGACAGTCACTGAATTCTGATAGAACATACTGAGTCCTATAATTTATAAGTTTGTAACAGGCACTTCATCATTTGAAGACTGGTATTTTAG
>NW_028025986.1:0-10691 GCF_054177405.1 Leptonychotes weddellii
AACTGCTCTACAGAACAAAATTCAGCATTCTTTAAAGTAAAGGTCAGCAAATCCATTCAGTAAGGAATCAGATAGTAAATATTTTAGGGCAATATGGCCTTTATTGCAAGTATTCACCTTTACCATTGTGGCATGAAAAGAATCACATATTCACTTATACTCCATTTAACTAAAAGGGAAATATTTTCAGACCGGATTAAAACATTCACAAATAGTAAGCATAAGAAGGTTTGGGATGGCTTTATTATTATTAGATGCAGAAGACTTCAAGACATGGATGTAACAAGAGACATTTTAGAATGACAAAAGGGTAAATGAATCAAGAAGACATAACAATCATAAATATTTATACACCTTGTAGCAGCACTTCAGGATACATAAAGCAAAAACTGATAGAAATAAAGGGAACTAGAAACCATATCTAGAGATTGTCACTTTTCTCTCCTTAGATACAACCCCATTTTTTACTTTACAGTAAAAAAAATCCTGGAATGAGTCATGTAAATTTTCTGTTTCTGTTTCTGTTTCTACTTGTGTTTCTCCATTTCTATATTGAACCCACCTAATCAGGCTTCTATTCCTATCATTTCAGGCACACTGTGCTTTCCAACATCACCATAGGCCTCTACATTGTTTAATCAAATAGTCATTCTTTGCTTGTCCTTATCAGCCACATTTAACGCTTGATCATTCCCTCCTTCCTACCTTCCTTCCTTCCTCTCTCTTTTTCATTTTTTTTTTTACCTTTCTTTCATTTATTTTTTTGTAGTTTCAAGTTTTTATTTAAATTCCAGTTAACATACAGTGTAATATTAGTTTCAGGTGCAGAATATAATGGTCCATCATTTACATACAACACCAGGTGCTCATCTCAACAAGTGCCCTCTCGAAAACCCATTATCCATCTAACCCATGCCCCTACCCACCTCTCCTCCTGCAACCCTCAGTTTGTTCTCTATTGTTAAGAGTCTGTTTCTTTGTCTCTCTTTTTCCCCTTATGTTCATTTGTTTTGTTTCTTAAATTCCACATATGAGTGAAATCATATGGTATTTGTCTATCTCTGACTGACTTATTTCACTTAGCATAATACTCTCTAGCTCCATCCACGTCATTGCAAATGACAAGATTTCATTCTTTTTGATGGCTGAGTAATATTCCATTGCATATTATACCACATAATCTTTATCCATTCATTAGTCGATGGACATTTGGGCTGTTCCATAATTTGGCTACTGTTGATAATGCTGCTATAAATATTGGGGTCCATGTATCCTTTGAATCAGTATTTTTGTATCCTTTGGGTAACTACCTAGTAGTGGGATGGCTGAATCATAAGATAGTTCTATTTTTAACTTTTTTAAGAACATCCATACTGTTTTCCAGAGTGGCTATAGCAGTTAGCCCTCCCACTGACAGTGTAAGGGGGTTCCCCTTTCTCCACATCCTTGCCAACACCTGCTGTTTCCTGTGTTGTTGATTCCTTTCTTCTTGATCTTACTTTCTTCTTAAAGATCTTCCTTCTTTAACAAATTGCAAGATCTTCCTTCTTGATTCCTTCTTTCTTGATCTTCCTTTCTTCTTGAAGTATGTTCTTCATTTGACCTCCAGATTACAAAACTATCCCACAATTTCACTGGCTGTTTCTTCTCTGTTCCTCTTATTAGATTTCTAAATAAGAAAGGGTTCCAGAAGTCAGTCTTTAGTTCCCTTTTCTTCATCTACAATACTGGCTAGGTAATCCCATCCTGTCTCATGTCATGAGAATTTCCAAAGTCCTACCTGCAGCTCAGATCTCTCCATGACATTCATGCTCATACATCTAAATGCCTGCTTGGCTCCACTTAAATGTTGAATACCCATCCAATACTGAACTCTTCCGTCCTCTCAAAACCAAAACCAATCAACCAAACAAAAAACTTGCTGCTTCTATGTTGCTCCAATTACTGAAATTTGTATTTGCTCAGGCCCAAAGCTTTCATGTTATCATTGACCTCTTCATTCTAAAACCTTTCACATCCAATCCAGTAGCAAACCCAGCTTGAAATGTATTTTGAATTAGACCAGTTTTCAGTCACTTCATTGTTTATCCCTGCCCATGGCACCATCATTTTTATGTGTTTTTTTTCTTCAGTAGTTTTCTAATATCTTCTCTGCTTTTATTCTTGTCCCCGGGCCCACCCAGTCTGTCCTCCAAATTTAATGAGCCTTTCTTCTTTGTTACATAAATCATGTTCCTCCCTCAGAATCTTTGCCACTGCTTTGCTTACAGCCTAGAGTTGCCGTGCCTCAGTTATCTACACAAATTCCTCTTGCCACCCTTTAAGAAACACTGCATTTCTCATCACTCCATGTCCTTGATCTTCTTTATTCTCATGCTTAGCACTTTTCATCACTTGACATATGACACATTGACTTTACATTACTTTCTATCTTTCCCCTTGTGGGCATAGGGATTATGAAAAGTGGAACTTTGTTTTGTTCTCTTTGCTATTCCCAACACCTAAAACAGAGCATGGCTGCTTTATAAATGACAATTAAGTATGGTATTGTGGCTGCAGCTTAGATCAAGTACAAGAAAAATAGGTAACAAGGTGGAAAGTTTAAGCAGGAACAATGAGAGCCATATAACTTGAAACAGAGAAGTGACATGATTGTCTTAGGGTTCTAAACAATTACTTTTAGGGAAAAGAATAGATTTTCTGGGGAGCAAGGAGGAAGAAAATTTAAGAGCCTATCTGAACAGTTTAGTTAAAAGATTATTTTGAACTGGATTAATAAATCAGCATTTGATTCTGGGTTTTGCAACTTAGTGGGTAATAGTGGCACACACTGAAAACAACTTTTGGACATGATACATCCATAGAACTTCTATGAATCTGAAAAAAAAATAATGAGGAATGTGTATAGTGATGTCAGTTGATCGCTAAGATAAATGCCAAATTATTAAAAAGCAAACTATTCTCAAACTGTAACTACTATAGGCCATTTGTATAATAAAAGGGAGGAAAGGAAATAAATGCATTGTCTTGGATATGTATAATATATTTTCCAAATCCTATTTTTAAAAAACCTAATGAAATTGTTTGCTTCTATGCAATGAAATGTCTGGGGAACGTAACTGGGAGCAAGACTTTCCATGGTATATTATTGTGCAACTTTCAAATGTTGAAACCTGAAAATTTTTATCTGTGTAAAAGATAAGTATATAAAATGAAAATGTAAAAATTATAAACCTGAGAAAAAATAGTTGAAAGTGTTTGGCATGGGTAGAAGCATGTTTTTACTATTTACTTGCAATTTAATTTAGAGAAGTGATTTTGAATGTTGGAGCTAAAATATGGCTGTATATCCTAGTTTGAGATGGAGGGAAAATCACACCTCTATTTTTCAAAAGTGTATATATATTTTTTATTACAAAGTATAATATTTTTAATTGCTGTACTTCTATTGAGTCTCTTGTCAGTTATTGGTGTAAAAGTGTTATGCTCTTAGGTAAAGAACAATTGTAGTAGGTAGCCTTATAAATTTGAAGAGATAAAATATAAATCACTTTTAAGGGGAAGTCAACATTAATGAAATTTTTGTAAATTATATAATCTAGTGATCATTAACATAGTTTGTTACTAAACAGTGTCCATGACTAAAGTAAGCACTAGAATCTTTTTCTCCTATGAATAATTTATTATATGAATAATACTTATTGTTAACTAATAGACATTAACTAATTTGTAGTTATTAAGTCAGCACATAAACAAATTTACAAACGATGTTGAACAAACCTAGTGGCTTCATACAGCATAGTTTAAATTATTGTTTCTGAATTCAGGAAACTTCATTTTCACTTAGATTACACCATTTACTGAAAGAGCATGTTTGCCATTTGCCAAGTCGTAAAAAAAAAAAAAAAAAGAAGAAGTAAATGAATCTATTTTCTTCATACAGTGGTTGTAAGACTTATTTTCGATAACCTATGTAAAACACATTTTAAAACAATGAAATATTATTTGCATTTACATCTTGAACTTTATTTAAATGTTTAAAAAATTAAAATAAAACACAGTACATCTATAACCAAAAATTTTCTTCATACAAAATGGATAAATTAGTTCTATAAAATATTTAAATATAAGAAAAATCTCATATTTTGCTTCCCTTGATTTAATTTCCAAATTAGGTAGTTAAGTAATGGAAGGGTTTTAGTACAGTTAGAAGAGAAAAGAAAATGTTAATGTATTTAATATGTTGAAACAATTTTCAAAAAAATAAAAATTCTGCTAATAGAAATGCAGAGGAAAAGTTCTTTTTTGTGGACCATTGGTTATTGGTAGTCAAGATATGAGTTGGCATTCAGATGTGCTGGGTAATTAAAACACTCCATAAGCCAGTTGTACATAATTATATTGCATGACTATATTAAGATTTTTTTTATATTTCTAGTAGAATATGGTTTTGATTGATTTAATCCTCAGTATTGTGGGTGTATAAGTCTAGTTGGAAATAGTCTTTGGCCTGCTCGTACAGCAGCAGATGCACTATTTGCATAAGTAGGATGTTATATGTGGGCTTGTATTTTTGGCTGCCTCTAGATTTATGACACCAATTCATTTTTTTCACAGATGGGAGAAAACCTGACCATGTGAAAAGAAGAATTAATTGATTTCCCTTTTAAAAATTGTTACAATTACTCTGATTTATATTTTCATACAGGTGAGCCTGACCATTCATGGGCATATATGAAACAGTAAATTTTCAATCATTCTATGATTGTAATGCTAACAAATGAACTCGAGGCTGATGCAGACAAATGGGAGGCTCTATTAGTCATATTAATAAATAAATGTAATTATTCTAATTTGGAGGTGAAAGGGCCATTTACAACACTGAATTGAAAACAAAATACATGGCTTATTTTTTCAGAAAAAATATATTATTTGCTTACATAAAATATAAAATTATTAAATAAATTGCCACTTTTTACAGAAAAAAATATAATTATAATTAAGCTATAAAATATATCATTTTATTCTTTGGAAATCTCTTTTTTTTTTAAGATTTTGTTTATTTATTTGAGAGAGAGAGAGAATGAGAGAGAGCACATGAGAAGGGGAAGGGTCAGAGGGAGAAGCAGACTCCCTGCCGAGCAGGGAGCCCAATGTGGGACTCGATCCAGGGACTCCAGGATCATGAACTGAGCCGAAGGCAGTCGCTTAACCAACTGAGCCACCCAGGCGCCCCAATCTCTTTCTTGTTCTAAAATATTCTTGACTTTGCATAATATATTTAAGATACCTAGTGATTGCATATTGTATTTTCCTGTTG
Source organism: Leptonychotes weddellii (assembly GCF_054177405.1). Classification (NCBI taxonomy): domain Eukaryota; kingdom Metazoa; phylum Chordata; class Mammalia; order Carnivora; family Phocidae; genus Leptonychotes; species Leptonychotes weddellii. The sequence goes on from NW_028025986.1 coordinate 5,321, forward strand.
TTTTTGAGATACTACTGACAAGAAATAGAAACTATTTTAAAGAATTTTTTTAAAAATTAAAAAAATAAAAATAAATAATTTAAGTTGAAGTCAGTATAAATTATAGCATCAGACTTTATAATTTTAATAAAATGTTTCTTCCAAATAGTATGAATTTTTTTGTTTTAAGAATACCTTAAAAGGGGAAAAAGATTTTGAAAAGGAAATTTCTCATTTCAAATAGACTGTGTAATTGATCTTATGTTTTTTTCACTACATAAATGTATATATATATATATATTTATGTATATTTTAGGCATATATATTTTGTATGCATACATTTATGTATATTATATGTATGTTTATATGTATATATCTATACAGTCTTGTGTATATATTTGTGTATGTGTTATAGATACACAAGATAAAATGAATTTTCTCTTCTTCAAAGAGTTTAGATTCTAGTGACAGATAATATTTGGGTGACTGTGGCAGTAAAAAAAGACATGACAGATGAATTGAACTGCACTTTCGAGAAACAGAAACAAGAGAATGTTGTCTAGTCACATGAACTGCCATAAATAAGAGCAAAGAAAAGAAAACTCCATCAATAAGGGAAAATTTATAAGCAATATTTTGCTGTTATTAATGAAGCAGTTAGGAGAAACAACTAAGCTTGAGTTATAGATGTGTGCCATTTTTTGTGTATAAAGAAAAAGACCTTGAACTTTATCTTGTGAGCCTATAATTATTTTAGTGAAGAGATTAAATGATAACACTTGTTTCTTTAAAAAGATTATTCTGGTAGCTAGGTGAGAATTAAATTTAACAAGTTAAGACTAGAAGCTGGGATACCAGATGGAGAATGTTGCCATTTATTAGGACAAATGTTATGGAATTTGAACAAATCAAGTAGTAATGAAGGTAGAGAAATGGGATACTATAAGAAGTAGTTATTATGAATGTTTAATAAAAATGTGGGGCACCTGGGTGGCTCAGTTGTTTAAGCGGCAGACTCTTGGTTTCAGCTCAGGTCATAATCTCAGGGTGATAAGATTGAGCCCCGTGTGGGGCTCTGCACTGAGCATGGAGCCTGCTTGGGATTCTCTCTCTCTTTCCCTCTGCAGCTCCCCACTCACGCTCTCTCTCTCTTAAAAAAAAAAAAAAAGATTGTCACTCGTCTCTTTTTAAAAAATTAAAATATCAATCTAAATTTATATAGCATTTCAAAATATATAACATGACTAAAGCAAAATTAGGTGTGCCTGGGTGGCTCAGTCAGTTAAGCATCTGCCTTCAGTTCAGGTCATGATTTCAGGGTCCTGGAATTGAGGCCTGCATTGGGCTCCCTGCTCAGCGGGTTGTCTGTTTCTCCCTTCCACTCTCTCTCTCAAAGAAATAAAATCTTAAATAAAACAAATAAAATTAATGATAATTTTGAAGTAGAGATAAAAAGATACATTCACATTAGATATAGACAGATATAGATAGGTAAATAGATACATAGATGATAGATGATAGATGATGATAGATACAGATAGATGATAGGTGATATAGATAGATGGTAGATAGATAGATGATAGATGATAGATAGATAGATAGATAGATAGATGATAGATACATAAAGAGAACATAATGTTAATATTAATGAAAATAGAGGAATTGCAATGTGAACTTGACCATATTTGGGGTTAAGCTGAAAAATATTCTATTCAGAGTTATTTCTGAAGCCTAAATACAGCTCCATTTTTATTTCAGTTTATTTTTAGATTTTGTAATGTCTGAGGACTTTTAAATATATATATTCTAAATTGTAAGTAACTGGCTGGGTAGAGAACTGACTGACCTGCTTTCTAACAAACCAGAAATCTCACTGAGGTTTTTAACTTTGTGTGAGGAGCAAAAGTTTAGGTGCAGATAGAAAACTGGGAGTTCATGGTCTGTTAAAAACTATCTAAAATGATTGCAACTACACACAACATATGAACTTCCACTATCCCAACACTAATCATGTTTTGTTATTTTTATGACCATTTAAGACATGTTTTTCTATATGTAAATGTCTATACACAATTAAAAATATGTAATTCTGAGGAATAAAAATGTCTCTGTGGAATAACAAAGCAGAAAGAGGATCTTTATTTGTCATTGCCTGGCAAGAAAATACAACAAAGATAATATCTATGACTAATGATAGAGACCTAAATGCTAACTTTGAAACTGAAGGATTTGAAATGTTATCTCACAGCTTGCACTGGTTTGCTACTTCCCATTTCCCCAAAGAACAACACAATGAAAGCCAAATGTTCACCCATCCCCAAAATTACAAGATCTAGGGCTCATAATGGGAAGACAGGGATATCTGTCCAACCTTCCCTCCAAAGAGAAAGATTCCTCATTAAACAAATGTTCTCTAATGGACAGGGAGAAAGCACTGCTAGGTTTATTACACTGGAATGTAAGCAAATATTTCCAAGGATGGGAAGAAGAGGATTTTACATTTCCAAATCATTCTGTGGCTCTCTATCTTGAAGATATCTTACGGATACTATTTCTATTTAGATAAACTATCTCTAGTTTCTAACACTCTGTTATGCAAGCATTTTTCAGTACCCTTTGCTCAGAAGGTCTAGGCTATGCAGATGCGTAGCATCCAAGAATTGTTCTCTAATACGAGTCTAATTTTTTATTTACCTAATAATTATTATAGTATATTCCAAATATTTGGGAAGATAATATTATCACGAATACCCATGAATATATTCCTCTACTTCATTTAATTTTAATATTTGCCAGATTTGACTTACATATTTTATTAACTGTGGTAAACAGAATAAAGGCCACCTCAAAGATGTCCATGTTCTAATTTGTGACACCTGTGACTATGTTACCTTATGTGGCAAAAGGCTTTGAAAATGTGACGAAGTAAAAGATCTTGACATGCAGACATTATTCTGGATAATCAGAGTGGACCTAATACAATGAGTCCTAATAAGAAATTGGTAGAAGGGTCAGAGTCAAGAGAGTGATTGAAAGATGCTACACTTCTGGCTTTGAAGTTCAAAAGAGAGGCCATGAACCAAGAAATTCAGGTAGTTTCTAGATGCTGAAAAATGGGGAATGGATTTTCCCTCAAGCCTCTAGAAGGAGCGAAGCCCTGCTGACACCTTCATTTTAGCCCAGTGAAACTCATTTAATATTTCTAACTTCCCTTCTCAGATCCCCTGACTACTTAATTTCTTTTTAATTTTCATACATTAAGGTTTACTCCTCGTGCTACAAAATTCTATGGGTTTTGAGAAAAATACTTAATGTCTTTTACTCACCATTATGTATCAAACACAGTATTTTTATTGTTCTAAAAAATTATATTTTACTTATTCACCTCTCCCCACCCCAGCCCCAGCCCAGTGTTTACTATCTCTACATGTTTGCCTTTTCATGAATGTCATACAATGTGGTATCTAATTTTTCAGACTAACTTCTTTGATGAAGAAGTTATATATGAAGAAAAATAAGATAAAATAATAGTCACAGGTTAATTGTCAAAGTATATAAGATCAGCATTAGTAGTTATACATTTGTGTTGACATAAATGTGTCATGCTTAAAGATCTAGTTTTTCTAAATAGTTTTCTAGCTTGTAATAGGTAAATAAAAATAAACTTAAGTCATACCATTTGAACATTTTCTTAGTAAAGGTTGGCAATAGATGATATTATCTAAATGAGAACTTAAAAAGTGATGTGATTTATATCAGCATGAGTTAATTTTAAGATGTATTTTGAAACCCATCTAAACCATCTGGGGAGAAATTCCTTCGGGGAAAATAAAGAACACTTTGCATTATGATTCTATTTGCCACCATTAGCAGACATTGCAGGCTTGTTAATCACATCTGTTCTTCAACATTATCTGGCCGTATGTTTATGCAGATGAACATTAACACTCATTGATTGCACAATTCCATTAATTTCCACCATCCTACCCACAAATAAAATATTCTCCAGTGATATGTTCTTTCAAATACTGTAATTACTATATTGATTAAATTTTATCCATTGATTTATCCCAATCCTGACCTTCACATTGCCATCGTCTCTCTTGTACTCGGAAGATTCATTCTGTGGTGACCAAAAGAAAATAAATCATGTATCCTCATGTTCTTTACAGGATTCACCCCAAATTCCTTACCTTGGCAGAAATTTCCTCTTTCCCAAAAATATCCATTAATTGTAGTACTTATTTTCTAACTCCCTGTGGCCTTTGTTCAAACTCCCATGTGGTCTGCATATGGAATTAAAACCTTCACCCTCAGCTGTCTTTTTTGCAATCTCCTAGTCAGTCACTGTATTTTACTGAGTTCTTGGTTCCAGTTTCAATGTCTTCCTATCTACTCTTCTCTCTGTCCTTCTCTCTCTCTCTCCCTCTTTTTCTCTTTGTCTGTCTCTTTCTCTTTACCCATACACACACACCATAAAAAGTCGTCCTTTTCATATGGATATATTATACATTTAAAATTCATGGCTCAGTCAGTTAAGCATCTTCCTTCAGCTCAGGTCATGATCCCAGAGTCCTGGGATCCAGCCCTGAGTCAAGCCCTGCATCTGGCTCCCTGATCAATGGGGAGTCTGCTTCTCCCTCTCCCTCTGCTCTCCCACCCCCCTCTCTTGCTCTCTCTTTCTCTCTCTCTCTGTCTCTCTCGCTCCCTCTCTCAAATAAATAAAGTCTTTAAAAATAAATAAAATTCAATATTATTTTAACATCAGGAAGGCACATTTTAACATCAGAAAAGTACGAGCAACAGACTATGCTTACAGGAAATGAATGAATAATACCAAATATCTTGTATTCTGTCATTGTTCTCTAAAGTAATCTTTTGTTACCACACTTTCTCTAGCACATAACTTTTAGTGACTCAAAATGGAAATCTTAAGAGGTAATTCAAGAACATTCATTCAGCTATAAACCATGTAAGAGTGATTACACTGTTCCTGGTAGTTTCTGAGGATGGAAGAATAAAAAGATAATGGCTTTGGGGCGCCTGGGTGGCTCAGTTGGTTAAGCGACTGCCTTCAGCTCAGGTCATGATCCTGGAGTCCCAGGATCAAGTCCCGCATCGGGCTCCCTGCTCGGCAGGGAGTCTGCTTCTCCCTCTGACCCTCCCCTGTCTCATGCTCTCTCTCTCTAGCTCATTCTCTCTCTCAAATAAATAAATAAAATCTTTAAAAAAAAAAAATCCTGTTATTTGCAACGACGTGGATGGAACTGGAGGGTATTATGTTGAGTGAAATAAGTCAAACAGAGAAAGACATGTATCATATGATCTCACTGATATGAGGAATTCTTAATTGTAGGAAACAAACTGAGGGTTGCTGGAGTGGGGGGTGGGG
>NW_028025987.1:0-621 GCF_054177405.1 Leptonychotes weddellii
CGACGGAGGCCCCTCCCCCGCCGTCTATCCTCCCGAATATCGCCTCGGATTCACTTCTCCGCACGTCCTACCTTCCAGAAAGTGGTCGCTTTTCTGTTCAGAGAGTTGTTGCTATTCCTTTCTTCGATCTCCTGTTGAGTTTGTAGGTGTTCAGAATGGTTTGATCCCTATCCAGCTGAATTCCTGAGAGGAGACGAAAACCAGGTCTCCTACTCCTCCGCCATCTTGCTCCTATTCCTCCTGAACCGTAATTCTTATTTACGTACTACTGCTTGGAATTTTAATATTTTATTCTCCTTAAGTAGATTATTGTAAACTCCTAAAAATTATCCATAGTAGTTCATACATTTTTTTCAATATTTGACATAATCCAGTAAATATAAGTTGCATGTAATAGCAATAAATATCTGTAAAAGGGGTAAGTGAATTTTAGGGGAGCAGATAGTATCTTTATGCATAATTATCAAGTTTAGAAAGCAAAGGTAAATGCAAAGGACAACCAGAGATTGTATTAAAATTAAAGATTATGTCTTGCAAATGGTATGGAGATGATCGGAAAGTTCGTAAAATGGGAATCACTGGGAACTGAGTCACATTTCTTGAAAGACGTGAATTGTCAGG
>NW_028025988.1:0-621 GCF_054177405.1 Leptonychotes weddellii
GGCGCCTGGGTGGCTCAGTTGGTTAAGCGACTGCCTTCGGCTCAGGTCATGATCCTGGAGTCCCGGGATCGAGTCCCATATCGGGCTCCTTGCTCAGCAGGGGGTCTGCTTCTCCCTCTGACCCTCCCCCCTCTCATGTGCTTGCTCTCTCTCATTCTCTCTCTCTCAAATAAATAAATAAAATCTTTAAAAAAAAAAATACTGGCATGTTGCTTAATACTGGAAAGCTAATAAATTTATGTCACTTTTGGAAAAAGTGTTATGAGTCAAAATCCTAATGTATAGCTAATGGATAGTGTATATCAACTCTTAGAATAACATTATTTATGAACATTGGGTAAATTATTAAATTTATTTCCAAGGAATGTCATCTATTTAATAGTGTTTGCAGATATTATACTATGCATCATGAAAGACTCAGTCCCTTCAATATTTTTTAAACCAAAGAATTAGTCTTAAATTCAGGCAATCTGAAGAAACTACAATGTTTTCATGCAAAACAGAACCTCAGAGATATTTTAAAATCAACTGTGAGAATGCCAGTGACAAGAATTTCAAGCTTACCTTGTTTTAATATCTTACTTCAATTCTGATATCAGCACAATCAATTATACAACTTCA
>NW_028025989.1:0-621 GCF_054177405.1 Leptonychotes weddellii
TCTGTGGAAGGGGAAGACCATTTGTCTAACATTCTGACTCAGGCAAGTTGCAAGGATAAAATGAACAAAAGGGGAAGGGGGAGAAGGATATGGAAGCAGTTTGTACAATGCACTTACTATACACTGTACACAGTTACCACCACAGTGCTGTTGGCATTTTTGGGAGAGACCGATCACTTTTAACCAGAGTCTTCAGAGAAGGGTGGTGGAGGCTTAGCCACTGAGATGGTCAGTAAAGGATGGGTAAGACATTTTTAGATGGAAGAGGAGGAGGGCTGAACATTTCAGCTGGAAACAAATGCAAAGAAATGATGAAGGTGGCATGTAAAACTGGGTTAAAAAACAAACAAAAACCCAACAAGCATGCCAAGACTCTTCAGAGACATGAACTTGAGTAAGGGACAGGTGGGGCTAGGTAAGGAGAGATAGATAAGGGGCTCTGGGATCAGACTCACGGAAATCCCAAAAATGTAGAGGTGTAAGGAAACCAGAGATAAGGGAACACCCCAAACCACCCTGCCCTAGGAAGTCTTATTTATGACAGTCTCCTGTGGTCAACAGAAAATAACCAAACCCTTGAAAGAAGTAAGCCATTAAAGATGTTATCACTAGTCCTTAATC
>NW_028025990.1:0-621 GCF_054177405.1 Leptonychotes weddellii
GGCCAGTTACTTGACTTCCCTGAGTTTGAACTGCCACCTCTTTAAAATGGACAAAATAATCCTACTTCCAGGACCATTTGGGGAGTCAAGAGATTACAATATATGTATCAATCGTATATACCCAGGCAAAGTAGACTATGTAGAACAGTAGTTAGTGCCTAATTATCTGACGCGCCTTGCCAATTCCCTGGATGTGACCGTGACCTCTGGGTTCCAGTGTAGCCCAAGGTCTGCCCCAAGCATCAGGGCCCATATGGATGGAGCCTTCCAGGGAGATCCAGTGCAGCCCAAGTGGACTGTGTGGTGAAGCGTCCTCCTCCTTTTACTTAAGCAGAGCCTCTTTGCTATGGGCAAGATGGATACCCTTAAATCTAGGTCTTCAGGTTTAAAATAAATAAATAAGACCTTCCCTTTTGGCCAAAGGATAATAAAATAACTCTGCTCACAATGCATATTTCCCTGTGGCTGCCACTTTGTGAACAAACCCCCTATTCTAGTCCCTGGAGGCTCCTATCAATAGTCATGGAACTGGCGTCTCTCCCCATACCATCCTGTAGCATTAATGTTTCGTGAGGGAATAATAGGGTAGGAGTGGGCACCAGCTTCTGGAACAGAATAAGG
>NW_028025991.1:0-621 GCF_054177405.1 Leptonychotes weddellii
TTTTTTTTTTTTTTCTTCTAGGAGTTTTACAGTTTCAGGTCTTCTTAATCCACTTTTAGTTAATTTTTGTGTATGGTGTAAGATAATGGTTCAGTTTCATTGGTTTGCTTGCGGCTGTCTGGTTTTCCCAACACCATTTTTTGAAGAAACTGTCCTTTCTTCATTGTATATTCTTGGCTGATTTGTTAATTAACACACTATATATATCTAAGTTTGTTTCTGGGCTCTCTATTCTGTTCTGTTGATCTATGCATTTGTTTTTAATGCCAAAACCATAGAGTTTTGATTACTGTAGCTTTGTAATATAGTTTGAAATCAGAAAACATGGTGCCTCCAGCTTTGTTCTTCTTTCTCAAGATTGATTTGGCTATTCAGGGTCTTTCGTGGTTTCATACAAATATTAGGATTGTTAAACTATTTCTCTGGGAAAAATGCCATTGGGATTTTGATAGGGATTACACTGAATCTGTAGATTGCTTTGGGTAGCAGGAACATTTTAACAATATGAATTCCTTCTGATTATGATCACAAAATATCTTTATTTTTCTCAGTTTCTCTCATTAATGGCTTAAAGTTGTCAGTGTACAGATATTTTACCTACCTGGTTAAATTTATTCCTAG
>NW_028025992.1:0-621 GCF_054177405.1 Leptonychotes weddellii
GGATTCTATGAAATAAATGCTGTCAGCATTCTCTTATCTAAGTAGGTTGGAGAAAGGGAGCACAAACGCAAGGGGTAAGGCACCGTTCCAATTTTACGGGGGCTGAAATCCAGGTTCAGAGGAAGATAATTTGCCCCGAGTCGTTGAGCTAGAAAGTGACAAATTGATTTAGTTATCACTGTGTCTTTACCTTTTTGTCACTGGGCCAGCAGTTTCCTATTGTTTTTTAATAGGGACTTATAGAAAAGCATATGTTTTAGACTGTGACTATATGGGCTCTGTTTCTTCATTTGTGAAACTAGGACTGCTAGAATCTCTTCTGGTTTTAATTTCTCTGATGTATGCTTAATTCAGCATGCACATTGGCCCTGGCTCTGCTATTCATTTATGTCTCTTTCCATGATCAATTTCTGCGGGGCTATTAAAAAGCTTATTATCTTCATTACTAGGTTGGCTTAAAAATCAATGAGATGGTGAACATGAAAACATTTCAGAGTATGAAATGCCTTTTATACAGGTGTGAAATGCTGTTTGTAGACATCAGTAATTCGAATTGCATGATTTCAGAGAATATTTTCAGTTCTTCTCTCCCTACCCTGACTCCAAATTTTCAAATCTTTG
>NW_028025993.1:0-621 GCF_054177405.1 Leptonychotes weddellii
TCAGTTTAAGATGAAAAATTAAGAGTTAACAAAGAAAATAGAAGGAAGTAATAAAGAAAAAGAATAGAAAACTAAGATAGGATAGGATCACCAATGTCTAAGTTGGTTTCTTTGAAAAACCTTGTTAAATGGTTAAGGCTCAGGAATGACAGATCAAGAAAAAAGTAGATGTAAATAATATTAGGAATGAAAAATGAGATATAACTGTGATGCAGCAGAGATGAAAATAAGGGAATTTGTAAGCAACCTTGATGTCCGTATATTATAAAAATGCAATGCAATGGATAAATGCCAAGAGAACTTTAAATTACTTCAATAATAGAAAACCTGATTGCCCTTTAAGCACTAAGGAAGTTGAATGGGTTCTTTAAAAACTACCTGCAAATAAAATACCAAGTCCCAGTAATTTTATAAGTGAAATCTACCCCAATGTTCAAGGAAAATCTTACACAAATTTACAAATTAGAAAAAGAGGGAATACTCCACTGTCTTTATAAAGTATTTATTTATTTATTTATTTTTTTTTTTAAAGATTTTATTTATTTATTTGACAGAGAGAGAGATAGCGAGAGCAGGAACACAAGCAGGGGGAGTGGGAGAGGGAGAAGCAGGCTTCCCGCC
>NW_028025994.1:0-621 GCF_054177405.1 Leptonychotes weddellii
CAACACACACACACACTGGGGTTATTACTAAGATGAGAAGGGGCCACGGAGCGCTGGAGTCAAAATTTCAACTCATCCACTCTGGAGGCCGAAAACTCTAGCGACAGGAATAATCGTGCTGGCGATCTTCTAGACCCAGGGCAGCTCCCCCGTGCCTTCCCAGATCAGAGGCCGAAGCCCCGCTTCCTTGCGGCCCACCCCGAACGGCCGCCGGCCCGAAGCACAAGAGCAGGTCGCTCACGAAGCTCGGCTCCCGGGTTGGCGGCCCTGCGGGCGGGCATTTGCTCGGGAGGCTCCAAAGGCCCGGCTGATGTCTTATTTCCTGCGCTCAGGGCCAGCGCCCAGGTGCTCACTGTCGCGTTCCTTACGCCCTTTCGCAGTCCGGAATAGTTCGTAGGGACTGCTGAAAGGACAACGTAGGCCTCGCGCCTCCAGCAAGGAGCCGTCAGTTCTGGATTTCAGACTGTGGAGGAGAGCCACACACGCTCCCCGGGCCGTGGCTCCCACCAGTTACAGAACATTTCCCTGAACAACTGCTAAGGAAGACGGTCCGCCCTGAGCATGTTGGATTGTGAGAGGAGACCACCCAGGGACTAAAATTCTCACCCAGGGGCCCTGGGG
>NW_028025995.1:0-621 GCF_054177405.1 Leptonychotes weddellii
TTTCCTTTTCCCGGTCCCTCATTTCTTTCCCTCTTGCCCCTAACTGAACACAATGGGAGACACTCTCCAATGTAAACAGTTGGATGGGTGTACTTTTTTTTTTTTTTAAGGGAAAGGAATCTTAATCCTCTGAAAGACCCAGGTAAAGCTGCTAATAAAATGAGGTAGGACCCATTTCTGAGGGAAATGCAGAGAAGGAGAGCTCTAGAAAAATCGACACCTCATCTTTAGCTCCCACCCCTACCCCCAGGGCCCTCAGTCTCTTCCAGTGAATGAGGTGGGTTTGGAAAGACCCAAACCTCTTGAGGGTAACTATGCTCCTTTGCAGCTGGCCACTGGGGCAGCCCTTCTGGAAAGTGAACAGCCAGTTATCACCTGACATATGAGGTCATTGGAACCCACATACTTTGCTGGTGAGATTGTAAAATGGTACAAACACTTTGGGATCCATCTGGTCCTGTTGAGCAGGACCCAGCAATGCCACTTCTAGGTGCATATCTGAGAGAATTGAAGATCTGTCCACACAAAAACTAGTACGCGAATGTTCATAGTAACATTATTCATAATAGCCAAAAAATAAAATGTATGTCCTTACCATGGAATATAACTCAGCGATAAAAA
>NW_028025996.1:0-621 GCF_054177405.1 Leptonychotes weddellii
ATGGGTAAGTAGAAAGGTTAAAGATGGGGAGCATAGGTGGTGCAGTCGGTTAAGCGCCCGACTTTTGGTTTTGGCTCAGGTCATGATGTCAGGATTGTGAGATCAAGTCCTGAGCCCCATGTGGAGCCTCTTGCTGGGCTCTGTGCTCAGCAGGAGTCTGCTTGAGATTGTCTCTCCCTGTCTCTCTGCCCCTCCCACTTGTGCTCTCTCTCTCTCAAGTAAATAAATGAATCTTAAAAAAAAGAGAAAGGTTGAAGATGTGTATGTATAACTTGTATTTGGATCCATTCATTATTTAATCTAAAAGGAAAAATTAAAGGTACATTTCAAAGATATAATTAGAAATGAGAAGATACTCAGAAAGGGGGATTTGATAAGATGAGCTAAGCCATCATAAATGATGGAAATTTAGACTTGTTGATGTGTCCGCTAAATTATTAAGAGAAATTGTTTACAAAGGAATATATATTTGATATGCTGTTTATAATTATTCACTACAAAAACATGTAAGTGTATGCATCAACATTTTAGATCATTTTGGATAATGACATTTTAGGTACTTTTAATACTAAAAATGTTGACCGTCTGTGTTTTGTAGTTTTCTATATTGGCCATGTGTTT
>NW_028025997.1:0-10690 GCF_054177405.1 Leptonychotes weddellii
GTATTGCATGGAGCACTGGGTATTATAAGCAAACAAAGAATCATGGATCACTACATCAAAAACTAATGATGTAATGGATGGTGACTAACATAACATAATAAAAGAAAATTAAAAAAAAGAAAAAAGAAGCAGGTGTCAAATTTGAACTAAAAAAAAAAAAAACAAAAACAAAACACCAAAGATGTAAATTACCTAAGAAATACCTTATGCCAAACTCAACAAATGAAATGAAGTAGGGCACTTGCAAGGGAGGAAGGGAGGAAAGGAAGAAAAGTAGCCTCATGTGGAAATGTTTGTTCAGGGTCTACTCTGTGGGATCAGACTCTAAAAGACAAGCCAGGTCTAGTATCACCACTTAGTTTTGCCCATCCTGGTCCAGGTTCCCCACCTCTCACCCAGACCTCTGCAGCAGCTGCCTCTCACTTCCACCTTCCCTGTTATGGGTTGCATGTTTGTCTCCCCCAGAAGGCACACACTGAAGCCCTAACCCCCAGTGCAATGGTGTTTGGACATGGGGCCTTTGGGAGGTAATCAGGGTTAGATGAGATCATGGGAGGTAGAGCCCTCGAGATGGGATTAATGTCCTTACAAGAAGGGGCAGAGAGACCAGAGCTCATGCTCTGTGTTTTCATGTGAGGACATGACAGGACAGGTCTGCGGGCCAGGAGGCGGGCCACCAAAAACTGAATCTGCTATCACCTTGATCTTGGACTTCCCAGCCCCTGGAACTATAAGAATAAATGTCTGTTGTTTAAGACGAAATACATACATACATATACATATATATATATATAAACTTTTACAAGTCAATAAGGAGATAAAGAGCCCGATTAAAAACTGGCAAACAACTTGAACAGATACTTCACAAAGTAGTCATATAAATTATAAATAAGCCCATTAAAAGAAGCTCACCATCATTCATAATGAAAGAAATTCAAATTAATGCCACAGTGTGATACCAATGCACTTCCAGTCTAACAGCCAACATTTAAAAGACTGTAAATACCAAGTGTTGGCAAAGATGTGGAACAACTGGAGCTCTCATGCATTACTGGTAGAAATGTAAAAAGGTACAACAATCTTTGAAAACAGTTTGGCAGTTCCTTTAGAGTTAGGCATACACTCACTATGTGACCCAGAATTCCATTCTTTAGGTATTTACTTAAGAGAAATGAAAGTATGTGTCCACACTGACTTATCTACAGATGTTCATAGCAGTTTTATTCATAACAGTAAAAAACTGGAAACAAAATAAATGATCATCAATAGATTTGATAAACAAATTGTGATAGATCTTTAAAATGGAATACTGCTTAGAAAAAAGGAACATACTGCTGATAAATGTAACAATACAACTAAATCTCAAGCATAGCATACAAATGGAAGAAACCAGATGTATGGTTCTACTTATATAAAATTATAAGTAGAATATATCTAATCTCTAATGACAGGAAGATCAGTTTGTTTGGGACAGGGGTTGAGAATAAGCATTGACTGGGAAGGACACAATGAAAGCTATTAGAGATGATGGAAATTTTCTGTCTTGATCGTGGTAGTGTTTACATGTGTGTATGAATTTATTAAAAATGAACTGTACACTCATTGAATTTGTATATTTTATGCAAATTATATCATATACACATACATGTTCTGTTATTCTCACTAAAACACACCCAAACCAGTAAATAATGGAAAGTAGAGAAGAAAACTAGTAAATTATGTAAGAGCTAAAACCTGAAACAAGAGATATGAAAAAAATGTAAGAGAGTAAAATTTAGACCAAATTGAGAAGCTAATATTCAATACATACATATTTCTGTAGATGTCACAAAAGTAATGTTTTCTCTAAAGTAAGTTAGGGATCCTAAAACAAGTAATTAATGATTCTTTAATTTCTTAGGCAAGAACTATGGCAATAGATGTGCTTCAAGGAAAATGGAGTCTATCTCCGTAAAAATTCAGATGTGCACAGAATGGTGGTGGGACAAAAATGACTGAAAGAGTCAAGTATTTGTATAGATGCACCATATTTGTTTCCTTCAAGCTCTTGTCAATGATGAGTAGTCATAGAGAATCTTTGCTATCTGCAGCTTTAATGTGAGTTGTGTTTCCCTGCTATAAGAATAACTTATTCCAAAGAGGAAAATGACAAAATCAAATAGAAGATGGTTACCTATAGGTGCTATGAAAATATGTTATTTTGAGACAACATACTTAAATTGAAGTCGTGGCTGACCTGATTTGCTCCTCTTACTCATCCCCATTTTTTTTTATTTTAATTACTCTTCCCCATTTTTATCTCGAACAAACAGCAGAGCAGAAAATGAGAGATATTAAGGAAAGGAGCATAGTAAACAAGAGTATGTGAAAAATATACTAGACAAAAAACCCATTTTAGGTCATTAAATAGAACATTGAGACTATATATAAAGGTCAGTAGTGATGTAAAGAAACAGAAATACATGAAAGTTAATTGATTATCCATTTCTCATGGAAAACATGAAGAAAAAAATAACCATCAAAAATAAAAGCTATAGGGCGCCTGGGTGGCTCAGTTGGTTAAGTGACTGCCTTCAGCTCAGGTCATGATCCCAGGGTCCTGGGATCGAGTCCCACATCGGGCTCCCTGCTCTGCGGGAAGCCTGCTTCTCCCTCTCCCACTCCCCCTGCTTGTGTTCCCTCTCTCGCTGTGTCTCTCTCTGTCAAATAAATAAATAAAATCTTTAAAAAAAATAAAAATAAATAAAAGCTATATTAGACACATAAATAATTAGAATATATTCTACCACAAACAGAACTATTGATAAAATTAAAAGACCTGAGAAAATCAAGCAGATTTGAGAGAAAAATAAGGTCAAAGCAATTTGAAATGTCCAAAATGCATGTTAGATTACTAAAAAAAATATAAAAACATATTTATGTATGTGATAGAAGAAAAATTTACACTTCAATTTCCAGATCAAAAGGTAATGTTTTGCAGTTAAAAAGTGATTGTCAGTCTTAGCTTCGACATATAAAGATCTTGGAAGTCATCACTCCAATCCTTACAGCAAGAAAAAAGCTGAACAAACCTACAATAAATTATTTTTCTTGGACCCATCAGAGAATTGAGGTCACAGAATAAACTGCCATTCCCTAATCTGGAGAAATAGGCAAATACAGAGATCAGCCTGCCCGGAGAAGAAGCCACTAGAGTCATAATCTGGTAGGTAAACTGAAGTGGTAATTTTGAGAAATAGCTAAAGGCCGTGACCTAGCTTGAGACTGAGAAATTTCTTGAGGCCGTCTTAAGGATATCCCTACAGTTTATGGGTTTGATCTTCAGGAATTCTACTGGGTTGTCATGGTCAAAGTCCCAGAAAAGTACCCTCTCATGGGGAGGGGAAAAGTAACCATTTTGAAATACACTAATTGTATTCTCTTTAACAAAGGCCAACTCTCCAAGGGAAATAAATCTTTACCAGATTTTTATCTAACCCATGAAAGGGCAGTTAGCCAACTCTAGCCCCCTGGAGCCTTCCTATCTCACATAAAGCCAGAGAAAAATGGCTAAGAAACACTTCAAAAGGTCACCTTCTAAGGACTCTGGCCCACTAAAACTGAGATTTGATAATAAGATAATAGAATGATTCCCTACACTCACACCTTACCCACCATACTAACAGGGTTTCAGAATAGTAACAGTGGGTTATAGTGAAAAGAGTAAAAGACACAGACTCTATTTAAGAAGGGGTTCGGCGTATAGAGACCCGAAGACTAGAGAATAGAGAAAAACAAGGACTCAAGAGGAATTTGAGCCCTCTGGCCCTTACAGCTATAGAAAACATTAAACACAACCCAATTCATAGGTAGATTAATATAGAACCTCACACTAAATGTCTTTTATTTTAGTTCTAATTACCTGATGCATCACATCTGGCTTTCAACAACCAAACAACAAATATGAAATGCAAAGAAAAAAAACACAGTCTGAAGAGATAAAAATAAGCCTAAGTATCAGACTCAAACATGAAATGAGCTTTTAAAAATATCAGCCAGGTAATTTTAAATAATTATAGTTAACATGTTAGGGGCTCTAATGGAAACAATATGTAAGATCAGATGAGTTCATGTAAGAAGAGATATGGAAAAAGTAAGAAAGTATGGAAAAAAAATACTAGAAATTAAAAACACGGTAACAGAAATGAAAAACGTTTTTGTTAGGCTCATGAGTAGCATTAGACAACCAAGAAACCAATTAGTAGTAAGCTTTAAGATTTGTCATTAGAAACTTCCCAAACCGAAATGCAAAGAGAAGACAGAATGAAAAAAAATCACAGAATATTCAATTACAGTGGAACAATTTCAAAATGTTTAACATACAAATAATTTGAATAAAAGAAGGAAAAATGGATCAGAAGAAATATTTGAAGTAATAATGGCTAAGAATTTTTCAAAATTAATGGCAGATATGAAAACTTAAATCCAGAGTTCAACTCTTAGAAAAAAATTATATAAGTAAATTTTCATGAACTTTTACTTGCCAATGGATTCTTAAATGGGACACCAAAATCTCATGCAACTAAAGAAGAAATGGATAGACTTCATTGAAATTAAAAACTTTTGCGCATCAAAGAACACTATTAAGAAAGTGAAAATACAATTTGCTGAATGGGAGAAAATACTTGCAAATAAAAAAATCTGTTAAGATTCTAGTTCTAGAAAGTAGAAAGAAACCTTAAAACAATAAAGATTTAGACTTAAAGATTGGTAAAGAAAGAGAAAATACATTTACAATACTGTACTTATCAAAAGCAATCCATGTGTAAGTGGACCTGTGCAGTTCAAACTTGCATTGTTCAAGGGTCAACTGTACTGGTAATTAACAATCGGCACCTCTGTTGGCTCTAGATGACTATTTTTACTTACTGACCTTACTATTTATTTTTTTAAAGATTTATTTATTTTTTTGAAAGAGAGAGAGAGAGAGAGAGAGAGAGAGGCACGAGTGGGGGGAGGGGCAGAGGGAAAAGAATCTTCAAGCAGACTCCCTGCTAAGGAAGGAGCCAGAAGCAGGGCTCTATCCCACAAACCATGAGATCATGATCTGAGCCAAAACCAAGAGTCAGATGCTCAAACGACTAAGCCACCCAGGCGCCCCTGACCTTACTACTTTAAAGATAAAATTTTAATGCTGCATCATTCACTTAAACAGATCAACCCATTTCTCTGTTTAAAAAGTTTTAAGGCTAGGGCGCCTGGGTGGCTCAGTTGGTTAAGCGACTGCCTTCAGCTCAGGTCATGATCCTGGAGTCCCTGGATCGAGTCCCGCATCGGGCTCTCTGCTCGGCAGGGAGTCTGCTTCTCCCTCTGACCCTCCCCCCTCTCATGTGCTCTCTCTCATTCTCTCTCTCTCAAATAAATAAATAAAATCTTAAAAAAAAAAAAGTTTTAAGGCTAATATATTTAGTGATGCTTAACTAACAACTGTGGCAACAACAAATAAAAAATTCAACTAAAAAAAGAAAGAATGTATCAAGCAATGAAAACACATGGATAAACTTTAAATTCATATTGCTAAGTAAAAGAAGCCCTTCTGAAAAGCCTACATACTGTATGATTTCAATTACATGGTATTCTGGAAAAAAGCAAAATGACAGACAGTAACAAGATCAATAGTTGCCAGGAGGGAATGGAAGGAAGGGGTTAATAAATAGGTAAAGCACAGGAGATTTTTATGATGGTGAAACTGTTCTGTATGATACTGTAATTATGTATACATGACATTATACATATGTCAAAGCCTATAGAACCTTATAGCATGAAGAGTGAACCTTAACATATGAAAACTGAAAAATATATTTAGAAAGATGGGAGATCCTAAAAGAGAATGCAGACTATGTGTTGTTAGTGTTTGAAACAGTCTCACTGAAGGGTTTAGGAGGATAGGCACTGCCATAAGTAACTTCAGAAATGAGTGGGGTCTAAAAGAAAACACAAAGGAACTTCATTCTAGTTGGTAAAATTCTTTCTCATGGGGATACAGGTTAACCATTTTCATACTGCTTTACACTATACTGTCTTTGAATAATTTAATAAAGGATGGAAGTTTTTAACTGTTTGAGTGGGAGTTTACATATCAGTAAGGGTAGGAAGCTAGAAGGATTCGTGTGGTAATCAATTAGGTCTGGAGACATCAATATGAACTCATGTTCAGCTTAATATACATACAGTTACACACAAACATTTATAGATAAGTATCTATACACAGGTTAATACAGACATATATTTTCTTGGTCTGCCATCTGAGAGATCCTAGAAGAAATGACTGGTGTCCAGGTGTTGATTTCCATTCTCCAAGACTTGTTGGAGAAATAACTGATTCTAGGACTGTTATAGGAAATATACAAAATGAGTCTAGGGCATCCTGTAGAGCCATAAAACAAGCAGGTTCTCAAAAGGGAAATGCCCACTTTGATGGAAGTATGTCAAGGGGACACAGGAACCAATTTAAACAGTTCCCAATAGCCAAAGTTGGAAGATATTTGAGTAATAAAATAAGTCATATTGGATTATAAACCAAAGTATAAAATAAATATCCACAGAGCCATACTTCTTAAATTAATATTTAGTAAATAAGTAAATGTTGTAGAATAGATAAATCTTCCACGCAGAATTCCAAATAATTTACATAGATAATCCTCCTTCAAGGAGGTGAAGCATAACTCCCCACTTTTTAGGTATAGTATAGAAAAAGGGAAAAAAGAATAATTCTACATTGGATGATTCTAACAAATTACCTCAGCCAGGTTATAAAAATCAACATCAATGGTGACAAATCATGTTAATAACATATACCCTTGATATGATGAATTGAAAATGGCACTTCACCTCCGTGGGTTTCCTTGCAAGAGGCTACAACCACAGTCTGATCATGAGAAAAACATCAGACAAATTCCAGTTGAGAGACATTCTACAAAATACCTGACCAATATTCCTCAAAACTGTCAAGGACATCAAAAACAAGCAAATTCCAAAAACTTGTCACAGCCAGGAGAAGCCAAAGGATGCATGAGGACTAAACTTCATGGGGCATCCTGAATAAGGTCCAGAAACAGAGAAAGAACATTAGGTAAATGATAAGGAAATCTGAATAAAGTATGGATTTTAGTTAATAATAATGTATTTATATGTAAAAGCAATTAGGTAAATACAAGTAATGTAGCTCATTAATTTTACAAACATACCATAATAAGGCTAGTTGTTAATAATAGGGGAAACTATATGGAGTACATAGTAACTCTTTTTACAATCTTCCCAATTCTTCTGTAATCTAAAACTGTTTTGAATATAAAGTCTACCTGGGTGGCTCCGTTGGTTAAGTGTCTGACTCTTGACTTCGGCTCAGATCATGATCTCAGTGTTGTGAAATCAAGCGCTCTGTCGAGCCCCATGTTGGGCATGGAGTCTACTTAAGATTCTCTCTCTCCCTCTCCTTCTGTCCCCCACCCTCCCCCCACCACTCACATGCACTCTCTCTCTAATAATAAAAAAATATATATATAAAATAAATATAAAGTCTATTTGGTAATGTGAAGATTAAACTTTAGACATTTTTCCTAATTTACTGAATTTTAAGTATAAAGCAACTGTCTTCATACATCTCCAGGCACAATAAAAAAGTCACCGAGAAGGACAGAAATTCAGGCTGGTTTCAGAACTTCATAGAAACATTTGGTGCCAAAGTAAAACTACAGTGGAATAAGAAGGTGGAGTGTTAAGATGTATGACTCAAGAATCTTATACCTATCCAAGTTAATGAATGTTCCAGTATAAAAAGTTTGACAAAAGATATTGTGAATATAAAAAGGACTGAGAATTCATAGTACCACAAGCATGTTTTGAAATATTTTCTCGAACTAGTCAATGGATCAAATTAAAGAAGGTCAGATCTTGGAAATGTGGAGATTGGGGTATGAAAGAACATGCAGAAAACAGTTATATAATTAAGGGCAAACATTTGTGGGTATTATTAAAGAACAGGACATAAAGTTATAGTGATGGGCAGTGTAAATATGTAATGCATATAACAAAAATTAAGAGGTTGAGGAAGAAGAGATGGAAGAACTTTGAAATTGCATTTTCCCTCAGCTTTTATAGCTACAGGTTAGTTTTCTAAGGACAGGTATTTTGATTTTTTTCACTAATACCTAAACAGCACTCAAAATAGTGCCTGGTACATGGTAGGCACTCAATAAATACTTATTGAGTGAATAACAGAGTATCAATAAATATCATCTAAAGCTGACAAATCAATAAATAGGGATTGATAAGTATTTAAATTTTCAAGGATATGGTCTTTTCAAATTATCAGAAGTGCAAAAAATCAAACACACACAAACCTTATGTATAAGAAAGTGCAGAAATCATATTACTAGCAAAGTTGATTTTTAACAGCATTTACCTTGATGCACAGAGTCTATTCCACAGTAAAGTACTAGCATGCATCTTTATACAACAAAAGAACTTAGCATTAAAATATATAAAGAAAAAAATCTGAAATAGAAATAAGCACCGCTGCTCATTGTTCTCCATTCTGGATCCTCCCCTTTTTTATTTCCTCAACTTCAGTAAGATACAATTGACATATAGCATTGTGTAACTTTAAGGTGTACAATATGACTTGAAGCACTTATAGATTACAATATATTTACCATCACAGTGTTTCCTAATATCTTCATCACATCATATAATTACCATTTCTTTTTTGGGTTGAGAACATTTAAGATCTACTCTCTTAGCAACTTTCAGGTTTATAGTTCAGTATTGTTATCTATAACCACAATGTTGTGCATTAGATTCCCAGAACTTACTCATCTCCTAACTGGAAGATTGTACTCTGACCAGCATCTCCTCATTTTCACCACTCCTAGCCCCTGGTAACCACCATCCTCCTCTTTGTTTCTACAAGTTCAGCTTTCATACATTTCACACATAAGAGAAATCATACTATATTTGTCTTTCTCTGTCTAACTTACTTCACTTAGCATAATGTCTGTCCTCCAGGATCATCCATGTTGTCGCAAAGGTAAGATTTCCTTCTTTCTCATGTCTGAATAATATTTCCATTGTGTGTGTGTGTGTGTGTGTGTAGATATATCATATATCTATGTGTATGTATGTGATTCACATCTTATTTATCCATTCATTTATTGAAGGGCACTTAGTTTGTTTCCATATCTTGTTTATTGTGAATGATGCCGCAATAAATGTGGGGATGCAGATATCTTTTCAATATCTTATTTCCATTTCCTTTGGATATATACCCAGAAGTGGGATTGCTGGATCATATCACTTCTAATTTTAATTTTTTAGTAACTTCCATTCTGTTTTCCAAAATGGCTGTGCCAATTTACATTCCCACTAACAGTGTGTAAAGTTTCCCTTTTCTGCACATCCTCGCCAGTACTTAATTATCTCTTGTCTTCTTGATGATAGTTATTTTAACAGGTGTGAGGTGATATTGTGGTTTTGATTTGCATTTCCTAGATGATTAATAATGTTGGCATCTTTCCATGTCTCTATTCCAGGCCATGCCCATCCCCTTAATGCACATAGCCAAAATGATTAAATAGATGAATTCTTGTGAAACTTTAATAAATACAAAATGTGAATACTGCATGAACTTTTCCAACACCAAAAACTAAAAAAAAATTTAAAATATAAGTTACAAAATCATCATAATGCTGACAACAAACCCTTACAAAAGGGCACCCGAAAAACCTACAAACTACTCTCTCTATATAATTTTGATGCAAATATCTTAAATGTAATATTAGAAAACAGAATCAGGCAGTTAGGTATATCAAGTGGAACATTTATTTAAAAATGTAAAGATGGTTCTGTATTAGAAAATAATTATTACTACCATATCAATAAGCCAAAGGAGGAAAAACATAGTTATCCTGATGAATTACAAAGTATTATTTAATATAATTCAATATCCATCACTGATTTTAAAAACAAACCTCGTAGAAATTTATTTACCATCAGCAGTGATGTCCTAGAAGCTTTTCCATTAAAATCAGAAACAAGAAGTCTATTTTCTAGGACTGTATCAATTTGATAGGTTTTAGAAATACTAGCCAGTGTAATTAGGCTAAAATAAATCATACTGGCAAATGAACAGTGGAAGCAAAATTATTATTTATAAATGATAGGATTGTAGGTTTTGAAAATGCAAGAGAATCAACTGAAAAATTCTTAGAAACAAAATAATTCAGTAAGGTGACTGGTTATAAAATTAATACACAAACGTCAATTATCTTTTCTATAAATAAATAAAAACTAGTTTCAAAAGATTATGGAAGGAAACATCTTATTTACAATAGCACAACATCATCAGCTAAGTCTATGTGTGTATTTAATACGGAATGTCCATGACTGATAAGAAAATATGTAAAACCTCTATTATGTTACATGGAAATCTACTTTGTTGTCTGAGAAGATACTCCAAATATTTTTTTTTTAAAGATTTTATTTATTTATTTGAGAGAGAGAGAATGAGAGACAGAGAGCATGAGAGGGAGGAAGGTCAGAGGGAGAAGCAGACTCCCTGCCGAGCAGGGAGCCCGATGCGGGACTCGATCCCGGGACTCCAGGATCATGACCTGAGCCGAAGGCAGTCGCTTAACCAACTGAGCCACCCAGG
>NW_028025998.1:0-621 GCF_054177405.1 Leptonychotes weddellii
AGGCCCCTCCATATAGGATACTTTTAGGCATTCATTATATGACAGACAGTATAAGCCACCACAGTCTTTTCCCCATTCATGTAGTGGTGGTAGGAACTAGAAAGAAGGATAAGCGGGAGACCCATGTGTTGCTCTCTCCTGTGCGCAGAACAGACATGCCCGATCCGGATTGCGTGAGACCGCAGATGTCTCTGTGGTCAGTTTCCCTTGTCACTGGTGATGTCAAAGGAAGAATTACCAAATTTTTTCATAAGAATTGCATGTATAGCCACATTAATAATGGCAGTGACTTTATTATGCTTCTCTGAAATCACAAACACCCACCCGCTCCCAATCTGTGGACCCCAAAGAGCTATAAATTAAGGCACACCACTTAATCAAAAGAGTCTATGTATAAACATCAGCATGAAAAGCTACCCTGTAAAAAAATGAAAAGGACCTGGAAAATGTGGATCAGAAAAGTCCGTGGTTTCTCATCATCAAATGAAACAGCCCTAAAATGTGGGGTTACACCGGCCGCTGCACTTCTCGCCCTCTGGGCTACCTGGGTGCTCGTACCTTGCCCTCATCCCTGTTATTTACATAACCATCTTCTCTCTACTCCAGGGTGGTGAATTCTTG
>NW_028025999.1:0-621 GCF_054177405.1 Leptonychotes weddellii
TAAAGTGTCTACAGTGCTCAAAATTGGTGAAGGATTGAGGAAATAAGTATAGATGTATACTGTTCCTGAGAGTTTGAATTGTTGCAGCCCTTGGGGTGCCTCAGTGGCTCAGTCAGTACAGCATGCAACTCTTGATCTTGGGGTTGTGAGTTCAAGCCCCACGTTGGGTGTAAAGATTACTTAAAATACTTAAATTGTTTCAGCTCTTTAGAGGACAATTTGGCAGAACCCATCAAAATATCAATGAGTATTTTTTTTTGGCCCAGCAATTCCACATTAAGAATTAAACCTAGAGAAATATTAATAAGTATGCAGTATCTTCATATTGAAATCATACAGACATTATACCATTGTTCCTTGTGGTAAAAAGTTGGAACCAACCTAAATGTTATTAGCCAGAGATAGGTGAAATTATGGCTCAGCAATTAATATACAGACACTAAGAAGGTTGATTTATATGAATAGGCAAGGAAAGAGAACCATAACATTTTGTTGGATTAAAAAAGTACAGAGTGGAGAATGGTAAACATAGTATAATTTATTAAGGTGAATAAATCTGCATATGTATGGGTAGAAGAATCTAGAAGGCCATACACTAAAATACTAATGGTAAGTTTTGTT
>NW_028026000.1:0-621 GCF_054177405.1 Leptonychotes weddellii
GTCTTTTCTCTTAATTGGCATGAAGTGTGGTCTCTCTTCATAAATCACACTCTTAATGCATCCCTTAAGATCCTCAACTTCAGTTTCTTTACATTGAGGCAAGAATTAAAGTGACTTGCCAAGCCATCTGATTGAATAATCTCCCTCGATAGTTACGATCTCTCCCTGAGCCCTCCTCAGTGTTCTCAGACACACCTAATTCAACAGTTTCTATACATTTTTACTGGCTTGCTTGCATCAAACTATTCTGAAGAACTCAACTGATTTTTCAAGAAAGCATCTCTTCTTGTGCACTCATATTTCATGGATTCCATACACTTAATTTACATAAAATTAATTTGCTTACATAAAACAATCACGATTCAAACTCTAACATATTTGGTAATAAACTTAGCTGAGTCTTGGAAAGCACTGGTAAGTTTCAAGTCAGAGTAGTGCAATGGTTTACTAGGGAGAAGCCTTTGAGTGAGGGGTGTGGGTGTTTGGGGCTCTGTGGCAGGTGCTGGCTGTGCCCCTCCCTTGGCGCCTTGACCCATGTTGGATGTCACCAGCAGCTTTGGGGCCTTCCTCCCTCTAGTGACTAAGGAGAGTCTGAAAGTGCTGGAGAGCTAGCCTCCCAAG
>NW_028026001.1:0-621 GCF_054177405.1 Leptonychotes weddellii
CCACCCCCCAGTCCAGCAACCCTCAGTTTGTTTCCTGAGATCAAGAATTCCTCGTATCAGTGAGATCATATGATACATGTCTTTCTCTGTTTGACTTATTTCGCTCAGCGTAATACCCTCCAGTTCCATCCACGTCGTTTTGCACTGGTCTTTATACTTCATTTTGGAGGCTTCTCTCAAATATGTGGTGATCCCTGGCCTTGTATTTGTATTTAAGAGTATGGCATAAAAAGCTTATTAGGAGCTCCCTGTGTGAGGATGGAACTTGCTGACTGATGGGGGGAGGCACGGGTGGTGGTGGTATAAGTCTGGCTCCGGGTTCACTAAGACGGGTGGAGCGAGCTAGGAGATGGTGTCTCCCTGATGAGCATATTGCCTTTTACTTATTCCCCTTGCAATTAGGTCCAGTGCCTCACTCTTCTTTTTTTTTTTTTTAAGATTTTATTTATTTATTTGTCAGAGAGAGAGAGAGCGAGAGAGCACAAGCAGAGGGAGCAGCAGAGGAGAGGGAGAAGCAGGCTCCCCACTGAGCAAGGAGCCCAACGTGGGACTCAATCCCAGGACCCCGGGACCATGACCTGAGCCGAAGGCAGCCACTCAACTGTCTGAGCCACCCAGGCA
>NW_028026002.1:0-621 GCF_054177405.1 Leptonychotes weddellii
GACTCTGAAAAACAAACTGAGGGTTCTAGAGGGGAGGGGGGTGGGAGGATGGGTTGGCCTGGTGGTGGGTATTGAGGAGGGCACGTTCTGCATGGAGCACTGGGTGTTGTGCACGAACAATGAATCATGGAACACTTCATCTAGAACTAATGATGTAATGTATGGGGATTAACATAAGAATAAAAAAAAAAAAAAGAACAAGGCTGAAAAGCTTAAGAAAGCGGAGCTGCCCTATTGAGAATCGCCAGTTTACTCCAATAGTTGTCAACTCTGGCTGTTCGTCTGTAAACCTCCAAAGGACTTTCAGATGTACTGTTGCTTGGGCCACACCCTCAGACATTCTGACTTAATGGATCTGGGAAGGGTCCCAAATATCAGTATTTTTCAAATGTTCTCAAATCATGCTACTGTACACCTGGGGTGAGAACCCTTAATTTTGCCCTATGGTCTGTGGACTTGATATCAACTGCTTCCTTTTCAAAACCCATTTTTCTTCTGTAATCTATTTTTTAAAAATCACGCAATTACTTTTTCTTTCCCCAGTGTATTTTTTTCCTCTTACTTAGAATCTCCCCTAAAGATTCAGAACAATAAAGCTTTTTAGGGATATTTAAAAAATGA
>NW_028026003.1:0-621 GCF_054177405.1 Leptonychotes weddellii
AAGGACTTGTACAAGTTTTATTTCTAGCACATTCATACACCACTAATTCCAACTCATATTGATTTCTCCCTCCTTAAGTTCATATCTCTGGGTGATCTGTTCCTGGATTATGTACTGTAGTAACTTTGTTCATTTGAACCAGAAATGACTTGATATTGTACTTTGGCTCCAGCAGTAGAGATCTCATTAGTTTTGTTCACTCTTTTGCCCCATATTAAACATGTTGTCTACTCATAGTTAGGATTTTTTAAATTAGTAATAACTTAATGATAAAATGATACGTGATTATTTTAAAACACTTAAAAAATACAAAATAAATACAGGAAAAATAACAATAATTTACAACTCTTTCAGTGATAACTATGTTGAAAATGAATATATTTATTTCAAGCTTTTTTTTTCTGTAAATGTGTCTATGTTTCTTTTTTTTTTTTAAAGATTTTATTTATTTATTTGACAGAGAGAGACACAGCGAGAGAGGGAACACAAGCAGGGGGAGTGGGAGAGGGAGAAGCAGGCTCCCCGCAGAGCAGGGAGCCTGATGCGGGACTCGATCCCAGGACCCTGGGATCATGACCTGAGCTGAAGGCAGTCGCTTAACCAACTGAGCCACCCAGGCGC
>NW_028026004.1:0-620 GCF_054177405.1 Leptonychotes weddellii
ATCAGCTGAGGGCCAGAGCTTGGTGCAAATCAGGTTATGGTCCATCCAAAATGGAATAAGCCACTGCCTTCACTTTCCATTTATTTCGTACGCTTCATTTGGAAAGATGCTGCTCCTAACTCTACATATTTTCCCACACGTTTCTACAACACGTCACAGACTTTGAAGGAGTTGGGGTGTGCAGGGGGAGGTGGATGGCCCTGGTAGGTTTAAGTCATCAAGAGTCTGCTGGACACCCACTGGGAAGCTGGCACTGGGTCTGGTGGGCACCCTGAGGGAAAAAACAGAGAACGACAAGAGGTCTGCTTGATAGGGAAAACCTGAAGAGCTCCCAAGCTCACTATGGAGAGAAGATGCCAGCCTAGCAACAGTGCAACAACCATACAGTGAGGTGTAGTGATTAGGAAAATGAAGGCGCGGGCAGACTCCCAAGGATCCAGGAGCATTGTCATGTTCGTCTGGCTCACAGAACCTTAGCACTTTGTACTGACCTTCAGAGCAAGTGTCAAATAAGACCCTAATGCTTGTTCCCAATCCTACAGTTCACTCTCCTTTCTCAGTTCCTGTCCTTTTGCAGAGGACAGTGGGGAGGCTGAGGCAGGGTTGGGAGGGCTCTGCCA
>NW_028026005.1:0-620 GCF_054177405.1 Leptonychotes weddellii
CTGGCTTCCACGTCGCTCCTGCAGACCCCTCCAGGCTCACTTCCATTCCCCCCCATGTTCCTACCTCTCCTGCAGGCACACACGAGCAAACTGGGCTAAGGCGCAGGGACCACAGCAGTAATGGACACGAGGGCAAACTCAAGGGCGCCGGGCCTTCAGTACGGACACCAAGAAGTTGGCCCTGCTGGGGACACTTGTGAGCAACCGGGGACAACATGGAGTCCAGTTTAAAAACAGTCGAAGATTGGCTGGATGCAGTTCAGTGAGGACGTCAGAGACAGAGCAGCCCCCAGATCTCTCCTCCTCGCCCCACTCCCAGCCGATTACAAGAGCCTCCAGTTCTTCAGCGTGTCTGTTTTATGGCCCCTTAGGCTCCTGACCTTGTCCCCAGCCTTCCTGAAGGGAAATTAGGATCCTTGACCCTGAGCAGATCAGTGCTGGAAGGCAAAGCCCCTGCCTGAGATGCAGCGGCTCCCTGGTGACGTGCACGGTGCGGATGACGCGGGGGCCGGCAGAGGGCAGTGACACCGCGGGTGACACATGTGGGGACCCTGGTCTGCAGGGCTTTCTGGGCGTCAGTACATCCCGTAAAATAAGCAGCCATGCGAGGGTTAGATCAA
>NW_028026006.1:0-620 GCF_054177405.1 Leptonychotes weddellii
GTAGCTCTACTTTCAACTTTTTGAGGAACCTCCATACAGTTTTCCAGAGTGGCTGCACCAGCTTGCATTCTGCCTAGGGATAAATTTAACCAAGAAAGTGAAAGATCTAAACACTGAAAACCGTTAAGACCTCGATGAAAGAAACTGATGATACAAATAAATGGAGGTATCCCCCTGTTCATGGATTGGAAGAACACTGTGAAAAATGTCCATACTAGCCTAAGCCATCTACAGATTCAATGCAATCCCTATTAAAACGCCAATGCATTTTTCACAGGAAAAGAACAAGCAATCCTAAAATGTTTATGTAGCCACAAATGACCAAGTAGACAAAGCAATCCGGGGGTGGGGATGGAGAGAACAAAATTAGAGGTATCACGCTCCCTGATTTCCAACTATACTACAGACCTGTAATCAAAAGAATATGGCACTGGCATAAAAACAGACACACATACTAATGAAACAGAACAGAGAGCCCAGAAATAAACTCCCACATATACTGTCAGCTAATATTTGACAGGAGAATCAAGAATACTCAATACAGTCTCATCAATAAGTGGTGTTGGGGAAAGTGGATTATCACGTGCAGAAAAATGCAACTAGAGCCTTATCTGACACCA
>NW_028026007.1:0-620 GCF_054177405.1 Leptonychotes weddellii
ACCACCCCATCACTGTCATTTTCATCTTCTAGGACTCTCTCTGCACAAGGCAATGGTCTTCCCATCCAGAGTCTGCTGGGAATCAAGGGAGAAAGTGACCCCTGGCTCCCAATTTCAAAAGACTACTCATTGCAAACTTAACATATTTTCTTGGCTTTCAGCTCTCTGGAATGTGGGAGAAATGACATCTTCTTAGCAATATTATGGCACATCAAAACAATCACTAAACATCTGCCACAATGTTCAGGGTACCCAATTTATCGTTTTCTCAAGGGCTACTTCAGGGGCAATCATTCTAAAAGCATTATCACCAGCATTGCAATGGTCAGGGCCTATAACGTCTTTGCTGAGTCTGCTGAAAACATGGCCACTGCACAACTTTACTTCTCCCTTCTAGTGGGTTGAGTGGTTTCGTGAGCAACTCATTACTATCAGGCAGAGTGATGGCTACCAGCTATGAGCCCACTGAGATCACTACTAGAACTCACTGTCTTTTTTGATCTTTAGGACTTTCTTTACAAAGTCTCTCATCCCAGACCACATCTTTGGGGCCATGCACACTCAAATCCACATGTTCAAAATTCAATTCCGATTGACCATCTTTCTCTTGTTACCTGTTG
>NW_028026008.1:0-15014 GCF_054177405.1 Leptonychotes weddellii
TTTATTTATTTGACACAGAGAGAGTGAGAGACAGAGAGAGCATAAGCAGGGGGAGTGGCAGGCAGGCAGAGGGAGAGGCAGGCTCTGTGCTGAGCAAGGAGCCCGATGTGGGACTCGATCCCAGGACCCCGGGATCATGACCTGAGCCGAAGGCAGACGCTTAACGACTGAGCCACCCAGGCGCCCGATAAATTTTTTAAAATAATATTTAAATTGGGGCACCTGGGTGGCTCAGTTGGTTAAGCGACTGCCTTCGGCTCAGGTCATGATCCTGGAGTCCCGGGATCGAGTCCCACATCGGGCTCCCTGCTCAGCGGGGGGTCTGCTTCCCCTTCTGCCCTGTTCCCTCTCGTGCTCTCTGTCTCTCATTCTCTCTCTCTCTCAAATAAATAAATAAAATCTTTAAAAAAAAAAATATTTAAATTGGACAATGTGTGTGTGTGCGTGCGTGCCTGTGTGGGTGTGCACGCGCACGTGCGCAGAGGGAGAGACGTGAGACGTGTTGGGAAAATGTAACGCAAAGATCTAAATACTTAAGAATATTAATGTCAAGGCTATAATATGAAAATAATACCTCCTAAGAGAATGCTGACCAAACAGAAATCTAATCTACATGTATTTTTTCTTACTATACTGTAAGAGGTAGGACACTAAGACATTTTTTTTTAAATTGTTAATTGACTTTAGAGGAAATAATTTCTAATATTACAACTCTAAATGTAATGTTTCTCATATATTTCTGGTCTATCAAGTTTGGACATGTTCTTTGTTTTTCTGGCTTACTAATCCGAAGTTAGAAATATCTAGTAAATCCTATCAAATGCATTGTTTATCTTTTCTTGAGAGTCTTTTTTTGCATTTTAATTTATTAAAATAGTTAAGCTTATATGTAGCCCAATGTTATTCTAGGATACTTCTAGGAGAAGCAGGGCATGTTGTATTAGTCTGCTTATACTCTGTTGGATTGCATAAACAAATATGTATTTGCGATATTTGTAATTATTTTGAATTAAGTTGAGATATGGTTATTTTCTTTTGTATTTCTAATATTCTTGTTCCGTTATAGAATCTAGGGTAGTATTCTGACAGAGTGTGTTAGAAAACTGTATTTTTCTGTGTTCTGGAAAAAAATGTACATACATAAAAACTGTTACTTGATGTTGCCTGGGTCTAGTGACTCTAAGGTTAGAAACTAGGATGAAGGGTTAGGTTTGAATACCATTGTTTTTAATTAATAGAAGATTCAAGTGTTATACTGTGTCATGAATAAATTTGGGGTATTTTTGTTTTCTGAGATTTATTGAATCCATTCATAAAGTTTCAAGTTGTAAAATTTTAATGTCATTTTTATTAAAATGTCTATTTTCCACATATGTGGTTCCAGCCCTTTTCTCATGTTTAATACAGTTTCTTAATATTTGGTGCCAGCCATTAGGGACCAAATTGTGCTTATCCCTCAAAATTCATATATTGAGTTCCTGACCCCTAATACTTTAGAATGTGCTCTATCTAGAGATAGAGCCACTGAAGAAGTAATTAAGTTAAAATGAGGTCTTCGTATTGGGCCCTAATCCAAACTGAATGGTATCCTTATAAGAAGAGAGGATTATGACATACCAGAAGAAACACCAGGAATGCCATCACAGAGAGGAAGGGACATGGATGGACAAGCAAGGAGACAGTCATCGTTAAGCCAAGGAGAAAGTCTTCAGGAAAAAACAAACCTACCAACACCTTAATTTGGACTTTGAGCCTCCAAAACTGAGAAAATAAATTTCTGTTGTTGAACCCATCCCATCCACTGTATTCTGTTATGGCAACACAAACATGCTAATCTATCTTGTATTGATCAGATTTACCAAAGGTTTGTTATTTTATTTTTCCTTTCCCTAAGACCAACTTTTAGTTTTATTTAGTTTTATTAAGTTCATGATTTTAAATTTATTTTTTCTTTAAGCTATTTCTGTTTTGGTTTTTATTAAGTCTCCTGTATTTTAAAATGTAAATTATTTCAGCTATTTTTTCTAAACTTCCATAGTTTTATAAATATATACTTAAGGGTCATTCCATCAGTTTATCTCTGTAGTCCCTACTTTCTATCCATTTCTAAAATTTATAATTTCAGTGATATTTTCTTTTTTACCTCAAGAGTTATTTATAAGGGGCTTATATGGAAATGGATTTTGCTGTTTCTTTTTTTGTAATCTCTTTGTGACTCAATTCTAGAGTATTGCATTGCTTTCACAGAACATATTCTATATAATTTCTAAAGAAATAATATTTTCCTTATAGCTAAAAACATGGTTTATTTTTAAATATTCCACGGGTGCTTTACTCACTTATTCTTTTAGCAAACTTTTATTGAGCAAATTTTTTTTGTGTGCCAGGCTGCAGGAAAAGGAGGGAATAGTACCATGAACAAGAAACAAGGTTACAAGGATAAAGCTTACAGATGGACAAACAGAAGTAAGCAAATAAAATAATTTCAAGTCATAATAGAAGTTCTAATAAAAACAAACAAGGGCTGAGAGAGGGAATAACAAAGGAAGGCCTAATCAAGGTAGGGTGCTCGGGGAAGTCTTCCCTGAAAAGATGACACTGTCTGAGACATCAAATTAGAGAAAAGTTCACCATGGGAAGAGTTGTTTAGATGTCAGGGGAATGATGGAGTCTCACAAGAAGCCCAAAGCCAGGGCCGCACAGGGGAGAGCTAGGCCTGCCAACAAGGAGCCTTTCCTCTGGTGTTGTGACTAACTTACCTTTTATGCTAAGTAGAATGGTTTATCTTCTACTTAGGCCTAAGTAACTGTGTCACTGTTCTGCTTCTCTGGCCCCAGTGCCAACTCCATGAGTCTCCTTGTCATAATATCTGCCTTATTTGGAGAATTATATGCACAGATTTAATCTGAGAAGCTTTTCCTCATGGCCTTTTCTTTTGGTCAGCCTACACCACCTCTGATGATGGAATTGTGTTTCTATCAGAGAAATTCAGCTTTGGGGATTTTCTACTTTGAGTTGGCAGAATCCTCAATTACTTTGGGTTTCTTCTTCAAATTGATGGTATTTGCTCTATAACTCCCTGAATTCCTATTTTGGCTTGTGGGTGGCACTTTTCTAGCTGCCTACTACTGTTATGAATTTATTCTCTTAATCATATTTTTTCCCCTGTCATTTGAACGGGATTTGGGAAATGACTGGAAGTAAGTACACAAGTCAACTCTGTTCAGGGTGGGGGAGGGAATAATTTTCCTTCCACCCTCCTGGTTTCTTGGATAAGATTACCCTGTAATAAAGGACAAATTAACAGAAGAAAAACAAACAGAAGTTTAAAAATTTTTATACCGCCTGCATACATAAAAGTTACCCAGGAAAACTCAGTAACTCAAAAATAACTAAAGCCACCACCTTGGAGATGTTTCTTAACATCTCCAGCTAAGGAAAAGAGAAGCTGCCGGTGCAGGGAACCAGTTATGGGAGGACACCAGGAAAAAGACCGTAAACAAGGGTAAAGTTCTTATCAGATTTAAGTCATTGCCTTCTCTACTGATAAAAGTTTCTAGACATTTAGAGTCACCCTTTTTTTCTAGGTACAGAGAGGGAGACACCCTTACAAATGAAAATGTCTCTTACATTATGTAAAAGGGTAACTTCTCAATTTTCAAAATTTCACCTGTGTCTTCTATTTCTTCAGAAATAACCAGCTCAAAATAATCAATATGCCAAAGAGGTCTATTTTAGAGTAGAATCGTCTGCTCCAGTTTATACTGGAGTCTTACAATGTATTTCAAAAGTATGCTTTTATATATTTAAAACATGTTTTATGGAGTTCACAAGCAATTGTGAGTATGTTAGTACATTAGTTTATGAAAACCACTATAAGAATTGTTGCATCTGCTTTTAGAACTTGATCTTTATTTCTTATTCTTCTATGATATTACTACTCGTTTTTCTGCATTTCTAATTAGGTGTGTGCAATACTGTGATTTATTATATATATAGTCATTCAGATGACCAAAATATACTTCTCGTATATATTTGTTCTTGTCCATGTTTTCTGACTCACAGCTGCAAAAGCACTTGGAATTTTCTAAGTGACAAAAGTCTAAAGGTGTCTCTTATGTTAATAAGGTGACTTTTGGAAGGCACCTAAGGCTGGGGGCTGGTTGCCAAGAGAATTAACCATGTGATTAGAAGGTTGGAACTTTCAGCCTTACCTCCCCCCGCCATGCCTGACCTCCCACGAGGGGAGAGGGGCTGGAGATTACTCAATCAACAGTGGCCAGCGATTTAACCAATAGTTCATATATAATGAAGCTTCCATAAAAATCCAAAAAAGACAGAGAACTTCCAATTGATGAATACTTGGAGGTACTAGGAGAGTGACATGCCTGGAGAGGGGATGGGAGCTGAGTGCCTTGTTCCCATCCATTGCCCTATGCATCTCCTTTACCATACATTGCCCTATGCATCTCCTTTACCTGACTGTTCTTGAATTATATCCTTTAATAATAAGCCAGTGATCCACTAAGTAAAATATTTTCTGAGTTCTTTGAGCCCCTCTAGCAAATTAACTGAGCCTAAGGTGGAGGTGGGGGGAACATCTGATTTATGGCTGGTCAGAAGCACAGTAACAACCCGGGCTTGTGACTGGCATCTGAAGTGTGGGGGGAGGCATCCTTGTAGGACTGAACTCTTAACCTGTGGAAACTGATTCTGTCTTCAGATAGATCAAGTCAAAATTTAGTTGAATTCTTGCGGAAAGGCTTCTGGTATCCCAGAATAGTTCATTGGTGGTGTGGGGAGCTCTCCACCATGCACACAAATTGGAATTGGTACTAGAACCCATCGGGTATAATAATTGGTATTCCAGCGAATGATTTAATAAATGAATGAATAATGCAGAATGATTTGGTACCTCCCACATAATGCATATAAACAGAAGAAGAGAAAACCAACATTTATTGTGCCCTTACCAAAACCAAAGCACTTTGTATATATTTTATATAATTGTACATTAAAACAACCCAGTCTAATTACAGTTCTAATATACTTGTTTTTTCTTACCTAAGACCCCAGAATTAACAGCTGGTTTAGCCAAAATTGGAACCCATGTTTACTGTTTCCAAATCCTTGCTCTTCTCAACCCCAACAAAACCCCAAATCCATAGTAAATGAGACAATGTTATTAGACACAATGATCATTGTTAAGAAACCGATCCGAGGGGTGCCTGGGTGGCTTAGTCAGTTAAGTGTCTGCCTTAGGCTCAGGTCATAATCCCAGAATCCTGGGATCAAGCCCCTCATCAGGCTCCCTGCTCAGCGGGGGAGTCTGGTTCTCCCTCTTCCTCTGCCCCTCCCCCACTCATGCTCTCTCTTGCTCACTCACTCTCAAATAAATAAATAAAATCTTAAAAAAAAAAAGAAACTGATCTGAAATTCCGAAATAAACTGACATGGAAAGACTACATTATATTCAGAAAAGGATGAAAGAGGGAGAGAACGGGTAACTACCGAAGGGTGTTTCTAATAAACAGGGAAGTTACCATGTACTGCCACTAGTATTAGCCCAGAATTCCAATCCTGTCCTGTGACAGTTTACAGGATAAGACAATGGTTTCAGCATTTGTTGCCATGAGAACACCGATTATATTTGTTTGTTTTCTATTTCAAGCTGCAGATTTCTCACTTCAGTACTTTTAATAGTGACAAAAGAAAAATCAGTCTGCTCATCACTCATCTTTCCCTTAGTATGCTTTAAAAAAAAAATTGGTAAGGATAATATTTTATAAGCTTGGTAAATAGCTTAATTTTTAGCAAAAAATGTCCAAAATATTAGGTAACATGGCAATAATATGTTAAGTAACATAGCAAGTAACACAGAAATATTTACATCTATTTTTAAATTGAGGTAAAATTTACATATAATGAAGAACAGATCTTAAGTAAACATTCTGATGACTTTTGATCGATATAATCATTCATATAACTACTAACCTATCAAGATATGAAGCATTTCCATCACCCCACCAATCGGGACAACAGGTTGCACAGCACCTAACTGTTCACTAATAGGCACTGATTACATCAATTATGGCAAAACAGATTATCCACTCTTTCATTTTAATAAAGCATATCTTTATATATTAACTTGGAAAGTGTTCCATATGTATAAAGTGAATAAAAGTGACTCCCATAGCCTAAGATCAAATGTATTTTTAAATCTCATATATGTGTATGGTGATTGACTTAAGTAGGACATGAGTATCTATATTGATATTCTTATAATTACCCCAAAATTGATTTGTTAATGGCACTATTTGTGGGAAACAATTGAGAATGGAAAGAGAGTAAAGAAATATCTGTTTCAAACCAACAAATGATGCTGTTGAGATAAGGAATAAATAAAACAAAGAAGCTAAATAAAACAACGAGGCGAAAAGAGGGAAGCACTCTCTGAGAATCTAGTTGTTCTCTGCAAATTGCCTGCTGTGAACAGCCAGGCCATACAAAACTGACTTTGTAGCTTTCTGCAATTTACTCATTTTCCTGGGTAACTTGGGGACTTTTTGCTGAAATCTCTGGATATGCATTAGATGAATAACTACATACACAAATTAAAGTACCCGATGGAGATCATTTATCCAGCTTAATTCAGGAAAACGGGTAGCTAGCAGGGCATCTACTTTACCCTTTACTTAAATACAGACTTTAAAAGATAGCAGTAGCCCTGGAATCAACTCCTAATGAAATATGAAATCTAGGAACTTTATCTTCTTCTATTACATCTTAAGCATTGTCAAATGCCCATACTCCTTCCTCTGCTGAAGAGAACTGGTTACTATAACAACCACTGTGGCAGTATTACTAACCACACACACATAAACAAAACCCACGACCTCAAACTGATGAATGTTTCTGCATTCACAGTTTTATCAGGTAATTTAAAAATGGACAGACATGTAATAAAAAAGGAAGAAAATGCAAGGGATTTGAAATTAGATATTAACACAGAAAACAAGTTTAAACAAAATAGAGGACAGAGGAAACCAACGAAACAGCTAGGGTGGCTTCCTCGTTGCACTTTAAGCCACACCGTTCCAGCTGGGGAGGGCAAGATGGCAGTGTTACAATCATTCTGAGAAGCCAAGTCACAACCTCTTTCCAACTGATGTTGTGGCTGTGGGTTAAATAGGGAAAGCTAACCATTGATGCCAGACAGAGCAATGAACGTCTATTTCCAAAAATGCACCCAGATTTCATAATAAAGACTACTGGTCGAGGTGAGAGCATCTGAAGTAGAATTTGGAAGCTTTCATTTTTGCTTGCTATAAAATGGAGATAACATTTCTCCTCCTTTCCTTATCACTCTGAGTATAAATTTACATAGCTTTCTTAGAAAGTGATTTAAAAGCAATTAAGTTTTATAAAATAGAAGTAATATTTCTTATTAATAACCAAATATCTGTAATTCATTGATAAGCTGCTTTTTGTCATACTGTTTTTAATATTGTAACTTCTCCTTTAACAACAAAAACATTTACTCATATCTGAGACTCAATACCCTTCCAATACTTTTCAATAAATTTAAGACTGTGAGTAAAAAATGAAAATAAATTAAAAAGTATATCCAAGAATGAGTAGATATAGAGAATTTTCAAATAGAGTCGGAGCCTGAGTCAGATTATAAAATATATTTTTTTTTCTCTAAATCTCAAAAAAATCACCTTTGCTTAAACTCTCTCCATTATATGTATATTTGGTAGTCAGTTCATAGCCTTTTACCTTTCAGAATTTAGCTACATTCAAAATATCATATTCTTATTATGCTGCTAAACATATTTCCTTCCACATTAGAGTACAATGACCCAAAACAGTTTTACTCATTTAATGGAGCCATTTTTATAGCTGTGAGAAAGTATAAAAATGACATTCTCTCATTTTAGCCCAGCTTTTCTGAAACTAAGTAGTCAAAATAGCTCATTTTAAAGAGAAACAGAAAGATATATGATCACCTTGTCTCAACTGAATTCATGTATACCAAATTCTAAACTATAACAGTATTTTTATAGTGAACTGATAGATATTGGTAAGCTTTTACTTCAGAGCTGGATTGTGTTTCTATAAACACCAGACTTAAAAAATCCTAGATGATTGTCCTATATGTTTAAACAGAGAACACAAGTAAACAATGACAGAATATAATAGGGAGGGTGTGAGTGTGTAGCTTTAGAAGTAGTGTTTGGTTTTGTTTGATCAGGTAGTATCTATGATTACTTTCATGCGTCACCCACCATGTTAACAAAGGCAGAGTCTATAGAAAACTAGGAAAGATACCCAGCTCACAACTTCTTCCCACAGCCTGCAGAATGTCAGTTTCTACATCAGTAAAATAGCTTTTTCTGTGGCTATGAAAACACGAGTATGTTTCTAGATTTTAGATTGATGTACTCTTATCTTTATAATAATAGTAAAGATAATAATAGGCATAGTAAATTTCTATTATTCTATATAATTTTTTCTTCTACTGAAATTTTTTTCTGTGTCAGGAATTCTGTTAATTTTTGTTGTTGTTGTTTAATATTTTCTAAGGGATTTCAAATCTGCATTTTGTTCTTTGCTTTCATTTTAAGAGATTCTACTGAACTGAGAAAAATTAAGATTCTTAATCTAATTAATGAGATTTGGTCCAATATTAGCTAAAAACATGGCACAATTTCAGATGGCATTTTTGAGCAAATGTGATCAGAAGATAAAATTTTTCTGCAAAGGTCCTAAGTCCTTTATCAATTTACCATTATCCATGGAAAAGTCTAACCTCTAGCTTGGCATTCAAAGTGCTCTGCTCTTCATCGCTGTCTCTTCAATGTATTTCCTATTATTTCTCTACACAAATCACTCCAGCAGCCAAATCTGCAAGTCAACCCCCATTCATATATGTCTATGTCTTTGTTCATTTGATTCCTCCTTGGACTAATACCCTTTCTGTTTCATTCTACTTGTCCACACTTGACTAATCCCTCAAAGTCTATCTCAAGTTCCTTCCTCATGAGGTTTATCTGTTTACATCAGCCTTAAGCAATCTCTCCCTCAATCCAAATCTTAAA
Organism: Leptonychotes weddellii; assembly: GCF_054177405.1. Taxonomy (NCBI): domain Eukaryota; kingdom Metazoa; phylum Chordata; class Mammalia; order Carnivora; family Phocidae; genus Leptonychotes; species Leptonychotes weddellii. Next base: position 9,105 of record NW_028026008.1, read on the forward strand.
ATACCTAATGCATTTTGCTCATGTGGCACACATTTGCTAGTAGACAGTAGTCATTTACATGAAGTCCTTGTCTAAGGCAGTAGAGAGGAAAATAAGAGTCCTATAATTTTGTAATTCCACAGGAGCTAGCAGATTTTCTTGAACACAGTAATAGTGATGATAACCAGATACATTTATGGACCTATCATTTTATTGACTGTGAAGGAAGATACGGATGTGAGTTTAAATCCAAATTCCACCATTTATTAGCTTTGAAGTTTTGATCAAGTTATTTGATATTTCTAAGACAGTGTATTAGGTATATTCTAAAACAGTATATTAGGGCCTTCATAAGTGTTACCTCACTTAAGGTTCAACATAACCTTGCATGACAACTTCAATTATTAGCTCAAGTTAAGACTGAAGAAAGTAAAGCCTGGGAGCTTGTTTAAGGACCAAAGCTACTCAATAAAAGAGGGTAGGATCTCCTTCATAGAGAGCCAGAGCTGTGGTCTCACCCAGAAAGAGGTGTCAATTTACACAGAAAAACAACGTGTTGGGTGTGTACTTGCTAGCAAAATGGATTTCAAGGTTATTGGGGGCTGACAAGAGGAGGTGAGCCTTCCTAATTACAGTAAGAACCAGGCACACAAACTCAAAGGGCTTTCTAATATTAACAAGCCAGAACTGTTGAAGGACTACTTCCTATTTGCAGAGCAAAGCTAAAGCCTGCAATTCTCCCTTACACTGGAAGGCTGGGTACTCTGTTAAATTCACTCCCAAGTTTCGCCGAAAAGCCTAAGGACATGACCAGCCAGGGGAGGTCTGACATCAGCTAGCCACAATTACAAAGGTAGTTGTCTTCAACCACACCTGGGCATTTGAAGTTGAAGCTGGTTTCCAGTTAACCATTCAAAATTAAAGCAGAATGTAGAAAGGGAGATAAAGGAAATACCTCAAGCACTTCTGCTTTTTAATAGGTTTGACCTTTTTAAAGTTGGATTTTGTGACAGGCTATGCTGCAAGAAAACCTGGAAGAAATAAAACTGCAAAGTTCTAAAAATATGAAGTACAAATTGTAATTTTAAAAAAAGCATAAGCCACAATTCAGCTCAGATGTCCTAAGTACAAATACCTCTTAATTACCACCCAACACTCTCTAAGCCACGCAAATAGACACAAATAGACGGTCTTTTCTGCTGTCTCCCTCTCTTCGCCAATTCCTCTCCTCATGGCTGTGCTAGCAGATCTATTTTGTCAAAACTTCACTCAGGGATTAAGTTGATAGTCATTGGTTACTTTCTTCCAGCCTAAAGCTAACACTCTCTTCTAAGTGCTTATACATGGTGATGTCTCATTTGCATTAAAGGCCAATGGCCACCCAGTGTGTTCTAGAGGCAAATCAAGAATTAGGAAGACATGTTTTATATGCTATCACTTTTCTGAAAACTATAGCAGTTGTAAGATCTTGCCTAAGCCACAATCATTCTTGATCTCAGTTCTCTCATTTATGAAATTAAAATTTTCTAGATTATAGCCAAGCATGAAACTCTTTCATTCTATGCCTGTAAATCTACCTATCCTGCGCAGCTTCCACAACTATAATCTCTTTCTTCTTCCTTACCTTCTCTTTCTAACATTAGTTTACATTTCTTTGCTGGTTATTAGGCACTGACCTCCCCTGAGCTAATTTTCAAGCATTTTCTACTCTTCTATGCCTAACTCTATTCAATTTCTTTATGCATTCACTCATTCATGGGATTTCAACTGTCAGTTATTTGAGGCTGAATACCAAATTTTCTATCCCCAATTCTATAACCATCATTTTTTCCAGGTCACTTATATTAGCGATTGAGATCATAGATCCTTAGTGTAAGGTGTTTTCACCAAGTTCCAGAATTTCTCAATCTTGAGTCAATTTATGCTCCTTGAACACTGCTGTAGTTAATTCACAGCTAAATCTTATTCCCTCTACAAACTTTCCTTTTGAGATTTGAAATCACCTTCACCTACATAATTCAACTATTGGGACTGAGAACTGAGATCATTTATATCAACATAGTTGTTTGAGGAAATATTTTCCCCATGAATGTAAGACCATAACCCAATGGACAACATAACAATTTGCTTCAAGAAAAGACATTGTTTTGTTCCAGATATGAAATCTTAATATCCAGGAGGATAACCAACACCTATGACTTTCAGGCCCTGGAGGAAGCACTGGGTAAGGAAAGTTTGAAGATGGAGTCAGAGGATCAGAGGAGGCACCTACCAGTCAATGTGAGAAGCCAGCAACTGTAACCACTGAAGTCAGACTAGGAAGGGTGAGTTGGTAGAGAAGTCTATGGGAAGCTGCTGTCTCTATGGGTCTTTAGTCTGTGGTCTGGTGATGGGCTTGGGACAGCTGTTGGTCAACAAAATCATCAGTTGGGTGGAAGCTGGACATGGAGTGGAGGAGAATGAGGAGAAACTAAAATCTCTTACAATCTGTGTGTCTGTCTTGTCACCAAAGCTAGTGATAGAAACCTTTAGAGAGGAAGGTTGCCACATCACTTCCACTTTCCAAATCTCATGCAAATTTTCCTTTTAGCTAGTATTATCCAGAACCATATAAAGAAGGGGACGAGAGGAGCAAAACGAGGCTGGGCCTGTTAAATCAAGAGAAGTTTAAATGAAAGTAGTTAGCCTGAGAACAAAGAGTAGTGGATTAAAGATGGCTGCAGATTCTTAAAAACAAACAAACAAACAAACAAACAAACAAACATGGCTGCAAATTCTTAATTGTTTCTCCATCCGTGGGCGGAGGCTTTGTCTCCTCCCACTGAATCTTGTTTGGGCTTTGAGATGCTCTTTGGTTTGAGAAATGAAGCTATGTCTGTTCCTGGTCTAGCCTTTAAGAGACCCTGCAGGCAGTCCAATTGACTAGAGCGTCAGCCGCACTCCTCCTGGCTCCACCCCTAGGTCAGTGCTGAGGCCATACTTTCCTCCAGGCGCTCCTACCTAATGGCTGAGCGTGGCAGGGGCCCTAATGCAGACCCATCGCTGTGATGCTTTAACTTATGACTTTAGCTTGAGTATGCCTTATTGGCCTGGCAGAAACATAATCAGCACTGTGCTACAACCTGAAATTCCTTTTACCTGAACTTTTCTCCTTTCCTCTCCTTTACAGGTTGTAGATCTTCCATGACTTCCTTTCTGTTTATCCTTCATAGACATTTCTCTCGAGAAACATCTTGCACATCTAACCCCATCTTGCTATTGGCTTCTTGGAAGACCTGAATTAACATGACCAGTTTGTGATGTGGCAACTCCTAACTGAAACAGCTGGTCGTTCTTCCACATTTGTCTAAGACTGACCTCATGTAATTCAATAAAGATATGCTTACTAAATGTCCAATTATTAATAGTTATTCCTTTATAAACGTTATATAAATCGCAAATTAGGAAAAATATCCTTTGCTCAACCAGGCATTCTTTTATTTTTAATAATATGTGTGTTTTGAAAAGAAATACCACATTCTCATAAAAATGTAATCTTCAGATTCATGTGCTTACAATAAGCAATCAACAAATCTTTTCTGAGTGCCTGCTTTCTGAGAGGCAAGAAGCCCTGGGGAAAAAAAAATTTGACAAGACAAAGAGTGTATCTTCAATAAGCATGTTTTGTACCATGGAGAAAATGAATTGACAAATATAATCAACAATATTATGAGGTTAACTCCTGGTTGGTCTACTCTCTTTATCTGTTTCATTACTGGAATAGGCCAATCATTAACCACAGCAATGTCCGCATTTGGCTAGGGTTTGCAGAAAGAGTGGTGTGTAAAGGAAGATAAAGAACCAGCAAAGAGGACAAAAATAAAAACAAAAAATAACTTAAAAAAAAACTAATTCTAGATTCAGTGAGAATTAGAATGGTTCATGGAAAGAAAATGGGACTTTCAAGGTAAGCCAGTCCTTTTCGTACTGGCAGCCTAATTTGGTGTCAAAACTATCAGCAAAGTGGAGAACTCTAACCTAATACAAGGAACTTGATGCTTATAGAGCTTGAGAATCTGGAGCATCAAGGTTCTTTACATGGCAGAGCAAGGATTCAATACCACTCTGTCTAATTTGTTCAAACACGGTAATTTACTGGAATTCAGATAATAAGAAAGGAAATCTGAAGCCACAAAAGCTAGAAAGGAAGAAAACAGAAAAAAATTACGTTAATAAGAGGTCATGAGAAACCTTCAAGATTACAAATTCATAAAGTGGAAATCCCATTTCAAGGAGTATGTAAGAAAGAAAACACAACAAAATTCTTTAAAAAAAAAAAAACTTTGAGGGGCGCCTGGGTGGCTCAGTTGGTTAAGCGACTGCCTTCGGCTCGGGTCATGATCCTGGAGTCCCTGGATCGAGTCCCGCATCAGGTTCCCTGCTCGGCAGGGAGCCTGCTTCTGCCTCTGACCCTCCCCCCTCTCATGTGCTCTCTCTCTCTCTCATTCTCTCTGTCTCAAATAAATAAATAAAAAAAATCTTAAAAATAAATAAAAAAAAAGACTTTGAAATTTGACATAAATCTTTTTTTTTTTTTTTTAATTCTCCATTTTCCTTCTAATTCTTGGCTGGTGGAAAGTAGAAAATTCTTTAAATTCTCCAGTCAGAGCTCTGGGCCCCCTTTGAAAGAAAAAAATTATTAAACCAGGCAAGTTAGCCCAATGAGTTGTTACAACTTAATAATAATAATAATGGCCTCCTTTATTGAGTAGTGTTATGTGTCAGACAATGCATTCAATGTGCTATCTCATTTAATCTTTCCCAGAGGATTTGGAGTGGGCACTATTTCAGCCCCATTTTGTAGATGAGGACTCTGGCTCACAAAGTTAAAATTCACAACAGCCTTCAAGTAGTGGAGCCAAGCTTCGAACCCAGGCAAAATCTTATGTCCATATCCTTTTATTTGTAATTCAACTGCTGTTTTAAAATTATATTTGCTTATTTTTTAAAAAGCTTTATAATCACATGGTTGAAACTCCAAAGGTTAGTAATCAGTGTTAGATTTTGATATGTCCTAAAAGAAAAATTATAAGGATAAATAAGCAAAAATGTATATATGTGTGTGTGTGTGTGTGTGTGTGTGTGTGTGTGTGTAATTGCTACTTTTAAAACACAAACTGTCATGGAATGTAGGCTTCTCTACAACTTGCTTTTTTTTAAGTTACTAATTTTCAATATCAGCTTAGAAAAAACTCCTTTTTTTATGGCCACCTAGTCTTTTTTTATCATAATTTGTTAACCAGTCCACTATCGGTAGACATCTGGATTATTCTCAATCATTTGCAATTATAACCATGAATAACCTTATATTTACTTCATCTTACATTTCTCCCAAGCTCCTCAGTTTTGTTCCTATCCATGCTGCCTCTCTGAGGGACCCAAATCATTCTTGGTATAACTCTCAGATATATTTTTTTTTAAGTTAGAACATTCTGAGATATGCCAGTCTGTCACAGTAGTGTTTTCCATTAGGCATGCACATGAATGTTTAACTCCCAGCATTTGTTAAACCAATAGAACAAATGGGAAACAATGTTAGAATAAAGGTCCACAGGGTTTGAGGACAATTATGAGTAACAATCAAGTCTAGACATCAAGAGGTCTTTTCTAAAAAATGACTCCTATGTTTTAGGAAAAACTGCAGGCTATTCTTTAGAAACTAACCTCCCACAAATGTATATTCCAACTAACACACCACATGTGTTTTGCCAACTTATTCTCTCACCAAACATTTGTCTGATGCCTAGATATACTTTAAAGAGCTCTGGAAGCTAGAATAATTAGTCCTAGAGGTTATTTTTTTTTCTCACCCATATTAATTACTTATTTGGAGAGTCAATTCATAAAACTGAACAACTATCTTCAGCAAATCTATTTTATTTTGAGCTCTTC
>NW_028026009.1:0-10690 GCF_054177405.1 Leptonychotes weddellii
TGTTCAGCTCCAAGTTACTATCAATGTCAAATAGTTTTCCTCGGCTCATGTCAAACCTTTTGAACTGAGAAAAACAGCTGAACTTTCCTACCCACACAAGCTCCAAGATGGGCAGGGCACCCCGCTAGAGGCTAGACCCAATGGAAACTATGCCAGAGGCTGGACCAAACAGAAACCAGGTGAGAGGCTAATGAAAGCAGTTTCTAAACAATGAAGCCTTGTGCAAACAGGGCTTGATCATTGTTGACTCTGACCTTTGCCAATTTGTATCCCCCGCAGACTCTCCCTTTGTTATTATTAATTATCAGGGTTGGTAATAATAGCTAACATTGATTGAAAACCCTAACAGCAAGGGTCTGGGCAGGAACAGAAGGCATGTTCAAAGTGGGCCATTGAGGAGAGTTTCATAAAGCAGGTATTTACAAAGGTGGGGGAGACTAAGGAAAACAATATGGAATGGAGACTCTTCTGGAGCCAGGAGTAGCTGGGCACTGTTCACAGCCCTAGACCAGGCCTTCTAAGACTGGGGCACGGGGACAGGGACGTTAGGAAAAGGGGGTAAGTTTGGGCAGGAGTGGCAGGGAGGGGAGGAGGATGCAGAGGGTGGTCTGGATGCCAAGGGGCAATATGCAGCCTGGCCCTTAAGTTCTGGGCACGGCCTTACCTGGATTATCTGATTGAATCCCCACCATTCAGTAACAATGACATGGTTCATAGACAGCCACACTGAGGCACAGACAGGTCAAGTCACTAGCTGGCCACCACACAGCAAGCAAGGGGCAGACTGAAACTGGAACCCAAAGCCCGAGTGCCTCATGGCCTCCACTCATCTCATGCGTCACATCCAATCAGTTTACCAGAGTCATTTTAATGACAACTTAATTATTAATACTATTTATTAATCCAATAACCATCTCATGGGCTGTTGCAATTGGTGAGGCCTCCCAAAGGCCGCCTGGAGGAGTCACAGGAGCTGGGTTTCCCGCGGCGGTGGCAGCCGGAGTCACCCTTCTGCTCCTGAGGAGGCCAAGGGCCCTGGCATGACTCTGCCAGGGACACCCTGTGCACTTGGGGCGGTTGCCGGGATCTCGGGCAGTGGCCCAGGGAACTGCAAACACACCAGTGGCCTCGACCCCGCCTTCCAGACGCTAAGCCGCAGGTACAGCTCACCGCAGCACGCAGCTGGCCTGATCCGCCCTGTGGCCTTCAGGAGTCACAGATTCAAGGCGCCCCTTCCTTAGAGTCTGGCGTTGCCCTAAAATGAAGAATTCCAGAAACACCCGAGGGCAGGCAACTGCTGACTTAACTAGCTGCTGACTCGTCTGGTCTTCCTAAGAATTCAAGTCTGTCAATTGTTCACCGTACCACGGCGCCCTCAACCCGCCCCTCCCCGCCTTGTGGGGGGACTGAAGGATGCTTCTGGCACCTGTGACCCTGGGGGACACAGCCCTCAGGGCGCCCGTGGCCATGGCCCCCTCTTCCAGCCGCGGCCAAAGCCCCCCCCCCCCCCGCCCCACTGCTGTTCTCCCATCCCTAAGGAGCCTTCAGACCAGGCAGCCCTCTGCTTTCTCTCCCCTTTCTTCCCTTGGCAACCTTCCCCATTTGATTCCACGGGCCATCATTTCAACAACATCTTTTCAGAGTCTAAAGACCCCCTGCCTTCCAGCCCTTCCCTGACGCCATGTGGCAAAAGCCCAACGTTGGATGAACCCGCTACACCACGATGCCTGCGCCCAACAGTCCTGCCCTGCGGGAGGGTCGCTCCGGGGGGGTGGTCCCATGACAAATTCATGGTCAGCAACCTCAAACTGGCTCCCAGCCCTGCCCCGCAATCCTACCGTTTCCCTAACTCCTTCCCCGAGCCCACATTTTGGAATCTGTCTATCGCCTCAGGCTTCCTCCACAGACAAAAAGGAAGCCAAGAGAACAGAGGCCCCTTCGTGTCCTGCTAACGGACATACACCTGCTCTCCCTTGGCCAGAGGGATGTCGTGGCCGCCCCCGCCCTGTGACACCGCGGGAGGTGCAGCCCTCGCTCTCCGCCTCGGGGACCAGCCCTTCCGTCCGAGCCCAGCACTTGTCCCCACGGCATTTGTGGGAGCCCCACCGCAGTTACTTGCCAGCTCTCTCTTCCTCTCTCTTGACTGTTTACCTTTCTCTTTCAGCTGGCTCCTCCGCCACCAGCTTTTAAATGTGCATAACATTCCACTGGCTTCTTGTCCCCCGCTCAGCCGCTGTCCTCGCCCTTTCCGCCGCTTGGCAGCCACACATCTCAAAAGAATCGCCAGGACTTGGTGCCCTCCTCACTTCCTTAGTCTCCATCCGTGTGACAAGCCATCCCCAAAGGGCCCCTGTCAGGCCACTGGAAGGTCACTGTTGGTCTCCAAGGTCACCGATGACCTTCACCCTCTAATTCCCATGGACTTTTTCAGTCTTCTCTTCCTTGACTTTTCAGTGGCAGGTTCGCACTTGAGGATTCCCTTCCTCTTAAAAAAGCTTTTTCTCCTGTTATTATTATTCCTCTGACATTACATTCTCTAGGTTCTACTCCTTCCTCTCTGGCCACTCCTCCTTCTCATGAAATGCTGGTGTCGATCAGGACTTCCCAGGCTCTTTTCCCTCTCATTCTGCCCTCTTGCTAGGTGGTCTCAGCCATGCTCATGGCTATGGTTGCTACCTCTTACAGATGACTCCCCAACATACATCTTTGGCTCCCCAATATACATCACAGCCATACTGTGAGCTCTGGACCTGCCAAACCACCAGCATGATCAACATCTTCGTGCAGATAGCACAAAGACTCCTCGTGCTCTCCCTGCACAAAAGGGAACTCATGACTTCAAATCCATAACCTCATTTTTACCGAGTGTTCCCCGTTTTGTTAATTACTACCATGGCCCAGTTGAGTAAGTGAAAACCTCAGATGTCATCCCTAACTCCTCCCTCTTCCTGAAGCCCACACCCAACCCATAGGCAAAACCAGTCGATCTATTTCCAAAACATCCTGCCAATCCACTGCTGCCATCTTATCGACCCAAACCATCACAGTCTTCCTCCGGGCCTTCCCTTCGTCTCTCCACTCTTCCCCCATCTAGAAGGATGGCTTCACAACCCAAATATAACCATGTCACATCTCACTGAAGACCTTTCAGTAGCTTCCATTGCTCTTGGGATAAATATCCAAACAATTCTGGTGGCTCAGAAGGTCCTGGGTGGCCCTGCCCTGGCCTGACTGGCTCCTTCACCTCGCTCCCTCCTGTGCTCTTTGTATTCTACCCACTTCGACCTTCATCCAGTCCCTCCTGAGTGATATTTCTTCTTTCCACAGGGCCTTTGCACATGCCCTATGCCTAGAAGATTGCAAATGTCATCCCCAACACCTTTACCTAGTAAATATCACTAACTGTATGTCATAGGGGTATGCAAGAGAGTTCCACTTGAGTTATGGGAAGAAAAAAAACAGAATCTCATTTTATAATTTATTTTTATCTCATTGTTTTAAAAGATCCATTTTGTGCATGTTTTATTATGTATATATTAGTAGAGTAGCACATATATAATATATAGGTGTATATATATGCTTTATAAAGAATTAAATATACATGTACAATATACATGCTCAACTTTTTTTTTTAAATGAAAAGAGTCTCCAAAAATGTTGAAGAGCAGAGCAATAATCAGCTATCACTTCTTGGGAGGACTCCTACCTCCCTTACCACACCTAACACAGCTGTTGATTTGTATTCATTTGTACAACTGTGTGATGAACATCTCTACCCCTGGAATCTGAGCTACAGCAGGTCAAAGACATTGTCTGTCTGGTTCCTGTAGTGTCCCCGGTGCTCAGCGCCTTATATGTAGTAGGTGATCAATAAATATTTTTAAAATGAATGACTATCCTAGAAGTGGTATGTTCATGCTCTCCCTCCCATCCTCATGGAAGCCTTTTCATTTTTCACACCTGGAAGGTTTTCATGGACTCTCTCTTTCCTGCATAGCAAACACACACACAAGTCACCGCTTTCGTAAGAGATCAATAAGAACATGATTTCGAGATACTTTAAAATATACTCTGAGCAGTGCCAGGTGTTGAGCTGTTGGGTGCTTTCAAAAGTTACCTTACTTAGTCTTTAATATTACCTTAGAGAATGTGATCATCACCCCTGCTTGTTGATGAGAAAAGTGCAATTCACAATGGTCAAGCTCATTTAGCTGGAAAATGGTGGAGGCTACCTTCAAATTCAGGTTTGGGGTCTATGTCTAATCTGCTTGTTACTCTATCTCAGCAGCCTGATCATAAAATGAACATTTTCATTCTAAGAGACAATTTCCTCTTTCGAGTGATCTCAAAAAACTAGATTATTATTAAGTCCTCTAATCCTGGTGGATATCCAAAATCAAATGCAAGTCTACCATGTAGCGGTTCCAAATGGGTTACCAAATCTCATGTCCATTCCTTTCTGTTCTTTGTTTCTGCATGGTTTGCAATGAGGCTGTTGAGCAAAGGGCAACTTAAAGGATCTGTTCACTTGCAAGATAAGAGATGTGCTCCTCAGAGGCCGTGCTGGCAGGACAGAGTCCCAAAGCCCTCCAGATCACGTCGCTGGTTTGCTACAGAGTTTTGTGCCTTGCTGTGTCACGCTGCCTTCGCCGTGTCTCTCTGATGGACTTGCCCTTTCTTCCAAATGAAGGGACTGAGCTGAACACGGAAATGCATCTCAGGATGCTTGCAGGTGGACTGTGGGAAGGGACGAGGGGATCTGACACACAGAAAAGAGCTGAGAGCGAGCAGAAACCACTCTACACTTACAGCTGTTTCCATGACGTCTCCTACCTGCCCCGCCACATGGCTGTCCCGCAACCTTACCTTCATCTTCCAACTCTGTCCTCTCCAAAGCAGTTTTCTTCACTCTGAAAAGCCAAATCTCCATGATCCTGCCTCAATAAGCTACACCCCTCTCATCACGCCTTTCTCAGCAGCAAATCCAAAACTGTGTGGTGGATTGGTGGCTGATGCTTTTCCAAGTAAAATGTGGTCTCCGTGGGCATTAGCCCGTTGGCTTCGCAGCTGAAAGTTTTTAAATGGTCTCCAATGTTAGCCAAGTGAATGGAGACTCAGAAGGGAGGGAAACGAATAGAAGGTGAGGCCACCATGCCCTCCAGGCTTGTCCTGATTCCTTGCTGGGTCACTAAAGGAGATCACGGAGAAGCCTCAGCAAGCTTGTTGCTGTGCTTGGGATTTTTATTTTGGCTGCAAGAAGAGATGGTAACCCCGTGAATCCCTTCCACCCCATCCATCCAACCATCCATCCATCCATCCATCCAACCATCCAACCATCCATTCATCCAACCATCCATCCATCCATCCATCCATCCAACCATCCATCCATCCTCTGACTCAGGAAGCCATTCAACATTTCTCCTCACTCCTCTGGCCATCTGTCAGCTCTGCTCAGTTGCTCTGTGAACAATCCATCTTGGACTTATTGACTGGAGGGCAGCGGGAGCCCAGGAGATATGTCAAAGTACCCTGAGGTCTATGCCAGATGGACGAAGACTCACTTTGACAAAATTCTCATAGGACGTTCCTCCCCTTTTTACTTATTCATATTCATGCATGCAACTACTAACTATTTGACTCTGATCTGTTCACGGAAACATGCTAGCGAGCAAATTTCAGAGCGCGGTTACTCATATTCCGTTATTTTAAATGAGAAATATCATGATGCATTTGACGTCCACCCAAAAACCTCAATCAACTTCCCAAAGTATCACACCCTTAAACACCATGTAAAAATCTCCCAGGAATTTTCCATAATATACATCAATTAAAACACCTTTCACTTAATTAGCACATCGGGAACTCCTCGGTGGGCAGGTTCGCGTGTGTGCGTGGTGCATTGACACCAAGGGGGACCAAGGCTCCTCCTCCTGGCATCACACTGGTCTGATAATGTCAGTACATAAGGAAACAATAGTGAAAGATACTAAGTACCCTCAGTGGGACCTGGGTTTGTAGGACCCGCAGGTATGTGGGTGAAGGAGATTGGGGCCCACGAGGGCTAAAGCTCAGGGGGAAGGGTGGGGAATGTGGGAGTGTAACACGCAATGATTTAAAGGGTGGTGAAGCAGCAGGTACAAACATGCTAGAACGTGCTAGTACAACAGGGGAGCCAGGCCTGCCACCCACGGCCTCCTCCTGTAAGACTCCAGAGCGACGAAATGTTTGCACAGGTGTGCCCTTGTGGATTCATTGTCACGAACATTCCACACCGAGAGGAAATGTTTTAAAAACTTGCCAGATACTGATGAGTATTTTTAAAAATGAGAGTTTTGGGGGGGAGGGGGCGGTGCCTGGGTAGACCAGTGGGTTGCGCGTCTGACTCTTGATTTCGGCTCAGGTCATGGTCTCGGTGTCGTGAGATCAAGCCCCGCGCTAAGTCTGGAGCCTGCTTGGGATTCTCTCTCTCCCTTATTCTCTGCTCCACCGTTCATGTGCTCTCTCTCTCTCTCAAAAAAAAAAAATTTGAGAGTTTGGATTTTTTAAAAATCCTAAAAAATACCTAAAAAAAAAAAAAAAAGCCTAGAAAATACCGCAGTGAAATGCCACTTAACACCCACTAGGATGGCTGTCACAAAAAAACAAAAAAAAGGAAACTCACAGCTGCTGGCAAGGTTGTGAAGAAACTGGAAGCCTCAAACATTTCTGGTGGAAATGTAAACAATGCAGCTGCTGTAGAAAACAGTTTGGCATTCCCTCAAAAAGTTAAGCATAGAATTACCAAATGATGTGGTAATTCCACTCCTAGGTGTCTACTTGGAAGAAGTAAAAACAGGTTGTCAAACAAATATGAGTGCAGCAATGTCCACAGCGACACTATTCACAATAACTGAAGGGTTGCTAACAAACATTGGGAAACCTTGCTTTGAGGAAGGAGGAGAACAGCTTCACGGGGATACGTGTTAAGAACTAAGGGATTCCAGGGCGCCTGGGTGGCTCAGTCGTTAAGTGTCTGCCTTCGGCTCAGGTCATGGTCCCAGGGTCCTGGGATCGAGCCCCGCTTCGGACTCCCTGCTCCGCGGGAAGCCTGCTTCTCCCTCTCCCACTCCCCCTGCTTGTGTTCCCTCTCTCACTGTGTCTCTCTCTGTCAAATAAATAAAATCTTAAAAAAAAAAAAAAGAACTAAGGGATTCTATTTGCCTGTCAGAATCAACATACACATGCGTACAAAGGGCCTCTCTAGCCAATGTCCTCCCAGACGTCCACCAACCGATGAATGGATAAACAAAATGAGGCAAATACACATAATGGGATATTATTCAGCCATAAGAATAAAGTTCTGATATAAGCCACAACGTGGATGAACCTTGAGAACATGATGCTAAGTGAAAAAAGCCAGAAACAAAAGGTCACGTATTTTATAATTCCAACTATGTCAGATGTCCAGAATAGGCAGATCCATGAAGACAAAAAGCAGACTGGTGGTTGCCAGGGACTGGAAGAAAGAGAGGAACAGAAAGTGTGTCTGCTTAATAGGTACAGAGTTCTCTTAGGGGGTGAATGAAGATATTTTAAAGCTGCATGAAAGTGAGAACAAAGTGCTAGAACAACGTGACAGTGTGATTCGTACTCTTTAGAATGGTTCATTTTATGTGAATTTCACCTCAATTAAAACAAAGTTTTGAAAATAGCTATAACCTTCGTATTATCAGTGCCCCTCACATAGGCATTGATCAAGTTTGATACATGAATGAATAAATGAATGAGTGAACCTGTCCATGGTCTACAATGCCCTTCTTACCCCAATCCACTCCCCAGCCTCCTCATACACCAGACCCCGCCTGGCTCTCTGCTCTTGGGCACACTGACCTTTCGCTAGGTCCTTCTAGGTGCTAAGTTTCTGTCACAGGACTTTTGTACGGCCTCAGTCCTCTGTCTGGAGCCCCTCACACTCCTCCCCATTGCCCTAGTTACTTCCCTTCCAATCCAGCTCTCAGCTTGGCCATCACTTTGTCCAGGAAAGCCTCCTTCCTGACTGGGTCAGTTCCACCTTACACTCTCATAGCACTAGAACTTTCTCTTTAGGTAACTTACCACTATTGCATTTTCATCTATCTGTGCTCTTCTCTATTAACGCTGGTCTTCCCCGTTACAACATGAATATCAGGAGGGCTGAGGATGGGCGAGTATGTTGTTGAGGAGGGAGCAGTTACCACTGTATCCCCCTGCCCCCAAGCACAGTACCTGGCACATAGTATGTGCTCAATAAACATAATCAAGGGAGGAAGGGAGGGAAGGAGGAATCTATCCATCCTTTTCATCTGTTTGCCTTCAGAAATCTACTAACACATTATTTCTCAACAAACTGGCTAGAGAGGCCCTTTGTACGCATGTGTATGTTGATTCTGACGTGTACATACAGAACCCCTCAGTTCTTAACATGTATCCCCGTGAAGCTATTCTCCTCCATCCTCAAAGCAAGGTTTCTTAATGTTTGTTAGTAAGAAATCAGCTCTGGAGTGAGTGCAGACAATGACACTGAGTTATGCATGGTTGCTGACTGCTGGGAGATTGAAGGTCAAATAGCATGGATCGTCTCGGGGTGTCCTGATTTCTCTTGCCCATCTCCCACCCTGGGACAAGCAGTCACTCTTTTTTTTTTTTTAAGATTTTATTTATTTATTTGAGAGAGAGAGACCCAGGCACCCCGGGCAGTCACTCTTTACCCTGCTTCCTCTTTGTCTTCTGGGTCTGCTGCTTCCTCCATCTGACTGGTCTCTCCCCTTCTTTCCGACTTTGCCTTACCCCTGTCTGATTTCTCCTCTGGTAGTTTCCTCCATCACGCTTGAATGGCCTGGCTATTTCTCTTCCTGCACCCCAGGTACTTGATAGTAACCGGGACCAGGGTCTGAAATTCGGAAAATGTCTAAAGATGCAGCAATCTTTTCTCCTGCAGTCAACACAAGGTGCTAGTGAACTGTCAGTCCCGTGAAAAAAAGAGCCGGGCCCCTGAATTATCTACATGCTCCATCAGAGGAGAAATGAAGAAGGGAGGGAGATGTGATGGGTCTGGGGCCTACCACTGGGAAGGGATTGTGGACACAGACTTAGGGTCCACATTGTATCCGGAAGGGCCTGGTGTTTCTGGCGGGTGTGTGCTCACCGCTCTGAAATAATCTATGCTAATTTCTTGATGAAAAATTCATACCGTCTTCTGTGTTGCTAAGCAGCCAGCCCAAACATGTTTACTGTGTAAATCTCTCCAGAGGGCCCTGGGCTGTGCCCAGGGTCTGAAGCGTGACGGACATAAGAGGCAACAAAGCCATCCCAAGCTTTGGGAAAGGTTTCTGAAGCTGACCTGCAAAAATGCGTATTTTTGAGACTTTTATGCCACATTTGGGGAAACACAGTGGTTCGAGTGTAATTTTGACTAGCTTTTCTCTGCTAACCTCCAGCCTACTGGTCAAAGTGTGGGCTCAGGAGCCAGACTTCCTAAATCTGATTTCCAACTCTGCCACTAAAATGTTGCTTAAGTGTGCCGTGTTTTACTTTTCCCATCTGTAAAAGGGAAATAATAATTCCACATGTTTCATAGGGCTATCGTGAAGATAAAATTAATATGATTAAAGAGGGCCTGGCACACATAAAGAACCCAAAAAATGTTAGTTTTGCTATCACTACTATTTATTACTCTATGGAAATGCCTCAATTTCTTGTCTGTTCGTTAATGTGAACAGGAGAGTCTGCCAGCCAGGAGATGAGCTGAGAAATAAATCCTTTAAAAGGGTAAGAATCCATGAAGGGCAGACCTTAGAGAAGCCCGGGGGCACATCAGCTCCAGGAGCAGGGTTAGCAGTTCATGGGGCCTCCTGTGACCACTGAGGTGCCAAGGAGACCTTGGCAGAGCAGTGAGCCAAAAAAGGAGAAAGTTCTTTGAGCTGAAGGTGGGGGTGCCCCTCCTAAGGGGTTTCTCATGCCCCCTGCACCTGCCCCATCATGATAGCAGTGTAACACGCTCCATGGCTTCATTGTCCGTCTCCCCACTCATCAGAAAGAGCTCACGTCCGTCTCTTCATTGCTCCATCCCAGTGCCTAGCAGGTGCACATTAATCTTTAATGAATGAACTTATTAGCAAATGAAACGCAGCATATGGGTCCCGATGCATCCACACTCTGGTAAGTATGAATTCAGGCAGGTGATCGGAGAGGATGTGGCTCGAGTGGTCTAAGGAAGAGGAGAACAAGGCGGGAGGGTTGAGAGGGCCACACTGATGGTCTCGAGGTCCCAGTCCCAAGAAGGAGGCGGCCACAGGAGTGGCGGCAGAAAGCAGACAGAGCCAGGGACCAGGGAGTATGGGATGGATCACAACAAAGGAGGGCCATGCCTCTTGATGATAGCCCAGAAGTCCTCCTGGGAACAAAAACAGTGACTTTCGATACTAAGTTAGTGTTTACAAACGTTGTATCACAACATGAAAAATTTCAATGACAACCTCACTGAAGTCTAACTCTATAGAGAAAAGCGCACAAATCATAAATGTAGAGCTGGGTGAATTTTCTTTCACAAAATGACCAACACGCTTGGGTGACCAGCATCCCCATCAAGAGGCGGAACATGAACAACGTTGCAGAGGCTGCCCAACCACGCCCCGGCCATTGCCTGCCCCCCAACGGCAAGACCAAACATACA
>NW_028026010.1:0-620 GCF_054177405.1 Leptonychotes weddellii
CGGAATTGAGCTGGATATCTACCAGACCACTCTGAGCACCCATGAAACCAGCCTGAGATGTAAGAAGATCTGGATCTCTACAAACAGAATATCGCAGGCGGTTGGTTTTGAGGTACGAAGCGGAGAGCCGTGATCCTGCGGGCAGGTATCGGAGGATAAACGGCAGCAGGAGGGAGCCTGGCCGTGGGGATCCTACACCCCCGGTGAGAGACAGCCTCGTGCGCTGCGGACGGGCACAGACTCGTAGACTGGTAGCGGTGGGGAAAGGACTTTAGGGCAGCCCCTGGGGCGGAATCCCGGAGCGGCGGGGTCGCGCCTGCGCGAACTGGGAGCGGCTGGCGGTTTTAGAAGCACAAAGGGCAGAGACGTGCTCTGACCTGGAGGCAGGACTGGGAGTGCTGCGGAGGGGCGCACAACCCAGGATGTTGCAGTTTATAGCAGCAGGGACAGAAACGGAGACAGTGTGGCCTGGAGAGCTCACTGAAGAACAGACTGCGATCTCTCTGCTCTGAGGCAGAGGGTTGGAAACGGTCTCTTCTGCTCTGACTCAGGAAGAGACGTGGAAAGTCGCCAGGGAAAGGCGCCAGAGAACAAAAGCCCCAAAGACTGATTCCCACTGA
>NW_028026011.1:0-620 GCF_054177405.1 Leptonychotes weddellii
GCAGAGCAGGGAGCCCGATGCGGGGCAGGACTCTGGGATCATGACCTGAGCCGAAGGCAGACGCTTAACGACTGAGCCACCCAGGCGCCCCTGTACTAAATGCATTTTGACTTACTTTTTAGGATGGATTTATTGGGACATAACCCCACTGTGAGTCAAGAAAGATCTGTAGTCCTTTTTAAGTCACCTCAATTCCTCCCAGTGACAAACAGAAGCAGCAAAACTAAAACTATGGATGTACCTGTATAAACCAGTCAACTTTGCACAGAGTACATTTCTACTGTCATTTTGTAGTGCTTTTGCACTTACAACTGATAACTATAACAATGGAAATGCCTAGTAGATATACATGAAAAGTAGCACACTTAAGGCATTTAAAAAAAATCAAGTCCCTCACTGTAACTCCCTTATGTTTGCACAATGATGTTACATGTGGCATGAAACTCTCAAATGAGCATGAGACAGACATTATTGCATTCAATGAGAATATTAGTTGCAAATCCCATAGATCAATTAGCTGTACCCATTTTAACAAAAGTGATTATTAAATGGAGAAAACACATCAAGACTAAGGCGTTTTGGGACAGACCGAACTTGCGGGTTATGAGTACATAAAAACC
>NW_028026012.1:0-620 GCF_054177405.1 Leptonychotes weddellii
AATTTGTCTGATATAAGAATTGCTACGCCAGCTTTCTTTTGAGGTCCGCTGGCATGGAAGATCATCTCCATCCCTTCACTTTCAGTCTGGACTTATCTTTAGGTTCACAATGAGTCTCTCGTAGACAGCATATGGATGGGTCCTGTCTTTTTATCCAATCTGCAACCCTGTGCCGTTTTATGGGAGCGTTTAGGCCATTCACGTTGAGAGTGATTATTGAAAGATATGAATTAAGTGTCATCATGTTGCCTGTGAAGACATCGTTTTTATAGATTGTCCCTATAAACTTCTGTTGTATATCACTCTTGGGGTCTTTTTCCTTTTATAGAACCCCCCTTAATATATCTTGCAGGGCCGGCTTAGTGGTCACATATTCTTTCAGTTTCTGCCGATCATGGAAGCTTTGCATCTCTCCATCAACTCTAAATGAAAGCCTTGCTGGATAAAGTATTCTTGGCTGCATGTTCTTCTCATTTAGTACCCTGAATATGTCTTGCCAGGCCTTTCTGGCTTGCCAGGTCTCTGTGGATAGGTCTGACGTTATTCTGATGTTCCTCCCTCTGTACGTAAGGAATCTCTTCCCCCTAACTGCCCTTAAGATGGTTTCCTTGGTTCTAAGA
>NW_028026013.1:0-620 GCF_054177405.1 Leptonychotes weddellii
CTCTTATTATCCTCCATGCTATTCCTTATGTTCCACAAATAAGTGAAACCATATGATAATTGACTTTCTCTGCTTGACTTATTTCACTTAGCATAATCTCTTCCAGTCCCATCCATGTTGATGTTAAAGTTGGGTATTCATCCTTTCTGATGGCTGAGTAATATTCCATTGTATATATGGACCTGTATATGTGGATCTTCTTTATCCATTCATCTGTTGAAGGGTACCTCAGCTCTTTCCACAGTTTGGCTATTGCGGACATTGCTGCTATGAACATTAGGGTGCATATGGCCCTTCTTTCACTACATCTGTGTCTTTGGGGCAAATACCCAGTGGTGCAATTGCTGGGTCATAGGGTAGCTCTATTTTTAATTTTTTTTTGGAAGATTTTTTTTATTGTTATGTTAATCCCCATACATTACATCATTAGTTTTAGATGTAGTGTTCCATGATTCATTGTTTGTGCATAACACCCAGTGCTCCATGCAGAATGTGCCCTCCTCAATACCCATCACCAGGCTAACCCATCCTCCCACCCCCCTCCCCTCTAGAACCCTCAGTTTGTTTTTCAGAGTCCATCATCTCTCATAGTTCATCTACCCCTCCACTTTCCCCCCCTT
>NW_028026014.1:0-620 GCF_054177405.1 Leptonychotes weddellii
CTAAGGCTGAGGCAGCCCAGCGTTTCTGTGAAAAAAGACCCGTGTGCTTGTTTGGAAGCTTCTGCCTGAGGCGCGGGCTTCAGGTTTGGCTCACGTGTAGGGGCCTGATGATGGACCGGATCTCGTGCTCTCCTGCTCTCAGGGACTGTTGCAGGTGCTCACCATCTCGCTCTCCCTCTGCCTCGCTACGGCTTACTGGTATCTCCCAGACAGGCGCGTATACGCTCATCTGGAGCCCCGATTTTTGTGACTGCCACTCAGGGGACACCTCTGGATCGCCTGGCTCTAGTGGGTCACAACGCTTATGCTTGTGGTCTCATAAAACTGTATGTATTTGCATTTCTTTTATTTTATTTTTGTTCCGGCTTTATTAAGATATAATTGACATAAAACGTTGTATAAGCTTAAGGTGTAGGAGTGATGGGGCGCCTGGGTGGCTCAGTTGGTTAAGCGACTGCCTTCGGCTCAGGTCATGATCCTGGAGTCCCGGGATCGAGTCCCGCATCGGGCTCCCTGCTCGGCAGGGAGTCTGCTTCTCCCTCTGACCCTCCCCCCCTCTCATGTACTCGCTCTCTCTCATTCTCTCTCTCTCAAATAAATAAATAAAATCTTTAAAAAAA
>NW_028026015.1:0-620 GCF_054177405.1 Leptonychotes weddellii
CCTATCGGCCTCTCTCTGTCCTGCTTGATTATTTCATTTCTTTACGTCCGCTGAGCTTCCGCAGTGGGCTGTCAGCGCCTGCAGATGGCTGCTATGGGGTACAGGAGCTTCCCAATTTTTATTCCTCCCTCCCACTCTTCTTCCCTCCCTCCCTTCTGTCCTCTTTCCTGTTCTCTGTCTTTTTGAACCAAAGATCAGCCTTCACATGATGCTTGAAACACAATCTTTTGCTTTTAAATGCTATATTTTAGTTCAATGTGTAGAGCCACACTTAAAACAGTTGTTCATTCAGAGCATCGAAGAATAGTTGAGTGAAGGGAAAAATATTGAACCTGCAGACCTTTTCTGATTCCACTACTGTTGCAGTGCAGTTCTAGGTAAGTGATGGCTCTAATGTAAGCTGGGGAAGAAAAATCTGAAATTGGTGGGATTCCATAGCTCGTATACCACCTCGAGGCTCACCCTGTAATTGTCTTTCTTCTGTCTATTGGTTTAATATTTAAGGCAGAAATTAACAGGAAAATTAACAGGGAGGGAAAGAGAGATCATTTTAGAGGTTACCATGGAACAAGCAGAGAAAAGTTATGTACTTGTATCAAAGCTTCACTATTTTTCTCCAA
>NW_028026016.1:0-620 GCF_054177405.1 Leptonychotes weddellii
CATTTCTTTACGTATTTACAGTTCCCACAAGAGCAGAGGCTTAGGCTTCTTTCGTTCACAGCTACGTTTCCAGAGCGTAGAACAGTGCCTGGCGCATAGAAGGTGTTTGGTTAAAATATTTGTTCTTGAGTCAGTTCATGTTCTTCGTGTTCTCACCAGTACTCCAAGCCGTGACTCTTTTATTCTTTTTTTTTTTTTATTTTTTTTATTTTTTTTATTTTTTTTATTTTTTAAAGATTTTTTATTTATTTATTTGAGACAGAGAGAATGAGATACAGAAAGCATGAGAGGGAGGAGGGTCAGAGGGAGAAGCAGACTCCCTGCCGAGCAGGGAGCCCGATGCGGGACTCGATCCCGGGACTCCAGGATCATGACCTGAGCCGAAGGCAGTCGCTTAACCAACTGAGCCACCCAGGCGCCCCTTTTTTTTTTTTTTAAAGATTTTATTTATTTATTTGAGACAGAGAGAATGAGAGACAGAGAGCATGAGAGGGAGGAGGGTCAGAGGGAGAAGCAGACTCCCTGCCGAGCAGGGAGCCCGATGCGGGACTCGATCCCGGGACTCCAGGATCATGACCTGAGCCAAAGGCAGTCGCTTAACCAACTGAGCCACCCAGGCG
>NW_028026017.1:0-620 GCF_054177405.1 Leptonychotes weddellii
CATGCTGCCCCCCTGTGGAGAGGCGAATGAGCTGAAGCTGGGATTCTTGACCGGCTTCCTTCTGCCCAATCAGTGTGGAGCACTTAGCATTCCTAGGCACACATGGAGCAGTAGTGTTAGCTTCAGGGAACAAGAGCTGAGTCGAGAGGTGCCTTGTGGCCCAGACTTCTCCTCCCTCGGTTTCAAGGAAGGAACCCGTTCCCCAGGCACTCAGCCACGGTAGCCTGGAAAGTGCTTCCTCCCTCAGAGAGGTTGACGGTAGCTAAAGCACGGTTTCTCTACCGTGTTGTTTCTTCGAGTTAGAACGCTAGCGATTAGACTTCCATGCGGAAGTGCGGCCGCAGTGCTAGCTTCAGGAAACACGTGGGGAGTCGTGTTCTGCCTTCTGCCAGGGCCTCAGTCTCACTCGGAAAATGCTTTTGGACTCCCTTGCAGTGCTCTCACGCATTCCCACAGCAAAATGCTTCCACCCTCGGGAACGGCTATGGGCGCTGAAGCACGGATTCTCAGCAGACTTGTTCCTTCGGGTTAGGGCGTTGCCTTGAGGCCTGCACGCACACACGGGGCAATGGTACTCGCCTCGGAAACAAGAGGTGAGTGGAGAGCTGCCTTCCGCTCCG
>NW_028026018.1:0-620 GCF_054177405.1 Leptonychotes weddellii
AGTGAGGAGCTGGGACCGTGGTGTTTCCTAAATTCCGGCTCCTGCACTGAAACAGTCTCCTGTGTGTCCCCTGCTCCCCAGGCAGGCAGGTGTGGCTGGCCAGAGGGGTGAGGCCTGGGGCGGCCCTGGCTGTGGGCCTCTCGCAGGCCAGGCTGCCAGGCTTGGGAAGAGGAAGGGAAAGCGGCAGGGAACCTGAGGAATCAGAATTCTAACCCAGTGCCGCCCTCCAGGGGGTCAGAAAGTGTATTTGTGTAAGTGGGAGGCAGGATATGTACTATTTCCCTGTTTATTCCCTTTAATCTTATACTTTAAATATTTACCCAGAGATGGGGATGTCTGTTTGCATTCCTGCCCATGGCTCATGAAGTAACTGAGCCTGGACACCCATCCAAGCGCCCTCAGATCTCGCCTGGCCACCACGATCACCTTCTACCTGATGTCTCTGGGCAGTCGGAGGGGAAGTCCCAAAACTGAGTCAGATCTTGCTCCCGCCTGCTGAACACAGCTGGACCAAACCCAGTCTCCTGACCTAGATTTGTAAAGCCGCCTCCCTCTCTGATCAGGCATGGTTCTCCCCCAGACCACCTTGCTCAAGCCCCAGTGCAGACCCCTCCCCCTTC
>NW_028026019.1:0-620 GCF_054177405.1 Leptonychotes weddellii
AGTGAGGAGCTGGGACCGTGGTGTTTCCTAAATTCCGGCTCCTGCACTGAAACAGTCTCCTGTGTGTCCCCTGCTCCCCAGGCAGGCAGGTGTGGCTGGCCAGAGGGGTGAGGCCTGGGGCGGCCCTGGCTGTGGGCCTCTCGCAGGCCGGGCTGCCAGGCTTGGGAAGAGGAAGGGAAAGCGGCAGGGAACCTGAGGAATCAGAATTCTAACCCAGTGCCGCCCTCCAGGGGGTCAGAAAGTGTATTTGTGTAAGTGGGAGGCAGGATATGTACTATTTCCCTGCTTATTCCCTTTAATCTTATACTTTAAATATTTACTCAGAGATGGGGACATCTGTTTGCATTCCTGCCCATGGCTCATGAAGTAACTGAGCCTGGACACCCATCCAAGGGCCCTCAGATCTCGCCTGGCCACCACAATCACCTTCTACCTGATGTCTCTGGGCAGTCGGAGGGGAAGTCCCAAAACTGAGTCAGATCTTGCTCCCGCCTGCTGAACACAGCTGGACCAAACCCAGTCTCCTGACCTAGATTTGTAAAGCCGCCTCCCTCTCTGATCAGGCATGGTTCTCCCCCAGACCACCTTGCTCAAGCCCCAGTGCAGACCCCTCCCCCTTC
>NW_028026020.1:0-10688 GCF_054177405.1 Leptonychotes weddellii
ATTCTCTAAAGATTGGGGAGGATGAAATATAAAGGGATCAGCAGTAAGCCATGAATCGAGCAGTACATTGAGTTAAACCCAATGGATAATGACAGTTTAGTAATATAATTGTACTATACTTGTTAAATATATTTATTTCAATTTCATTCAGTTTTATCTTGGAGGCTCTAGAAAATGCGATAGGATTAGAAAATGAATCAACTGGTTTAAATACTGAAAATAAATTTTTTTGGCAGATTATTTTACTGTATGTCAGGAAAACTCAAGAAGCTTCAGTTAAACAAAAAATCTAGAATTAAAAGAGCTTAGTAAGATGCTAAATAAAATGTAAAATTAATAGAAGTATAAAATTATAAGTAGCTTCTCTTTATACTAATAACCCGATAGAAATGAAAAATAATCCAGTTAACAAGTGTTGAGATTAAAAAAATTTTAAAGATCGCATACTTATACACATACCCACACACCCCAACTAACCACCACGAGCACAAAAATGCAACTATGTTAATTATGTTTATTTTGAGGGGGTGGATTATGGGTTATGTTTAATTTCTTCCTTACACGTACATGTGTAAGTTTTTCTGCAATCAGCACCTACTATTTAAATGGTGATCTCCAAAATGAGCTGCTGTCACCTGGGAGGAGGGAGTATGATGGCAGGGAGGCAGTGACGGGCATGGTGGCATAAGATGGAATAAGCTGATACATCAGGGTAGGGAGAGAATATATTACAACCTCTATGTATGATTTCTTATCCTTATGTTAGAGAAATTTGTATCACTTACAGCAATCCAACTATCCTGAGAATTCTGCCAGAGGGAGTGGGGTAACAGTGAGTGGATTCCTCATTTGTTCACTTTTGGCATACTGAGTGGTTTTACACCTTGAGTCTGTCTCATTAAAGGGATTTGTAAATTACATTACCTCAGATGAGACAATACTTGGCAATAGAAACAATGCAATTCTTTGTAATGAGATAGTGAATAATCACAACTTTTTGTACCACACAAATATTCACTGTTAATTACCTGGCAAATTTTTTTTAATTGACAGACCTCAAAGGTGAATTATACGTTCTTCATTTTCCAAAAAAAAAATAAAATAAATATTTCAAACTGATTGATATTTTCTGTAATAAAAAGTGGTAGTCAGTGGCTTATTACCTAACAGTTATTGAAAACAAACACAATCGTTATCTTTACTTTCAAGTTAAATGTGAGATTTCAATGGTGAATGAGAAAGCAACCGCTTTTAGAAGGAAATTTGGAAAATAGAGAACAAACATCTATTTGTAGGAACAGGATGTTTGTAGGACTAGTATCAAAGAAAGTTGGAATTTATGAGCCAAATTTCAATAAAAACCCTTGCCTAATTGGTTGACAAAGGAAAATGTCCTAGCATCTTGTGGAATATTTCCTAGTATCTGCCTGGCAAAGAATATTTTTTTAAATATCTGTGAAGTGCCCGGGTGGCTCAGTCAGTTAAGCATCTGCCTTCCATTCAGGTCATGATCTCAAGGTCCTGGAATAGAGTCCCACATCGGGCTCCCTGCTCAGTGGGGAGTCTGCTTCTCCCTCTGCCTCTCTCCCCATGCTCCTGCTCTCTACCTCTCTCTTTCTCAAATAAATAATCTAAAATAAAATATCTTTCAAATAAGTGAATATGCAGGCACAAAGAGTCTCAGATTTTCTGTATTTCCTGTAATGTCTGAGTCCTGGCAATTTATCCATCTTAGGTACTCAAATTATAGGAGTCAAGCAGTCAGAGGTTGTCAGAATTGAAGATTATTGGATTTTCTTCCCAGAGAAATTAGATGACTTCCCAAGAATATAATCCATTCATCTGATTCTTACAGCAGACCTGAAGGAGGGATGTTAATTTCAAAATGCATAAATACTTTTCAATTCTCTGTGCTTCCTTGGAGAGACAATTTGATATTCTGAAGAACACAGAGATTGACAGCAAAATCTTGTACTAGGTTACATTCCTATCAGTTATCAGCTCTGCAACCCTTGGCAAGTCATGTACCATCTGAGCCTCAGTTTCTCCAACTAAGGAACTGTGAAACTGTTACTGATATTACCCATAGGCATGCAGTATATACACTGCAACTAACAACATCAATTTCGGTTTGGGTTGTTACTCCTCAATCGCCTGCTTCCTTCAGACGCTCCCCAGATTGTGCTCTGAGAAACTGCTAGCCCAAGTCAGGAAAGTACTAATTGGGTTCCCTGTAGGGGAGCCTAGACTTGCCTGAAGCACTTCGGCTTCTTTCTCTTTGTTCCATTTATCTTTCAGCTATGAGTGGATTTTCTTCTCTTAATATTAGTTTGGCTATTTTACTGTGGACAAATCCCCCTGGCTATGTCTGTGTGTATAACCCAGTCTCTCTCAACAGAGAGACAGTGCCCTCCCCCAACTAGACAAAATATGCTTTGAGAGCAGCTCTAAACTACCACTATTACCTCCTGTCTTGTTTATTCTATGGCAAATTCTAAGGTGTCTCATTTTTATTTTTGTTCAATTCTTCATCTCCCACCCGGAAAGAGTTCGCCAACACCTCCTGCTTCATAAAAATTGCTTTCTGATTCTGAAAAAGCATTTACTCTCTGGTACATTCTTCAGCCCTTCACATCTTTTCTGAACAGACAGTTCTCTTTGTTCCTTTTCAAGTCTGGAGAAAAACTTCAATTAATCCCAACCAGCTGTAAATCCTGTCATTTGCAAATGCTTCTGTTTCAGGCAAACGTAGAAGACATTTAGTGAGCACCTGTAATATACTGAGTAATATCCTTGCAATTTAGAGAAGAACAGAACTCAGTCCCTCACCTACAAGGGGTTCACAGAATAGACCAACATGAAAATAATCACATGGCGGTGCCAAGAACGCCCCGGTAGAGAGAGGGGTCTAACTTTTAGCCAGAGGTTTGTTGTTTTTGTTTTGTTTTTTTCAATTATTCCTATCTTGCCTTGTTTCAGAAAAGACACTTTTTCATGTTGATTTAACTTGTGCATGCCTCTTCAGAATTTTTGTCTTGGTTTATTTATTGCATTTTGGAATATCTCTTGGATTATTTTAGTCCATGTCCTAGCTGTGCAGAGTGATCATTAGCCAGAACTAGATGAAATGCAGATTAAATGCAGTCATTCTACGGCATCGTCGAGGTAACACTGGGGAAGAAAAATCCAGAAGAAAACACCCATGGTTCATGAGGGAACCTGGCAATATGGTGACCAAATTAAAGCTGTTTAGACTGAAGATAATACTATGAAGACACATGACAGCTGCTATTCCCTACGGAACAAATAACAAATTCCCACAAACTTAGCAGCCTAAACCAATAAGCATTTATAGTCACAAAGTTCTCTAAGTCGGAAGTCCATTCTGGCTAAGTTGGGTTGTTTAATCAGGGTCTCAAACTTGAGATGTCAGGCCAGTTGAATCCTCTTTTGGAGCCTTCAGGGAAGAACTTCCAAGCTCACTCAGATTGTTGACAGAATTCTTTTCTTTGATGCTGTATATCCACGGTCATGTTTTCTGGCTGGCTGTTGGCTGGAGGTCACTCTCAGCTTATGAAGACTATTCTCAGGCCCTTGAAAATTGGTTTCTACCATACCATATCCAAAGTCAGCAACAGTCAATCTCCATCACATTGAATCCATCTCATGCTTCAAATCTCAGACTTCATGAAAAGTGCAGCCCTTATAAGGGTTCACCTGATTGGGCCAGGTCCACAAAGGATAATCTTCCTTTCTTAAAGTCAACTGTGCCATGTAACATAAACTAATCATGGGGATGCTATCCCATCATAACCATAGTCACACCCACATTCAAAGGGAGAGGATTATACAGGACAAGTACCCCAGGCAAAGAAAACTTGAGGGCCATTTAGCATGTCATCAACCATAGCTGGGTTCCTCTTCTGGTGTTGAGAATGGCTGGAGTCTTAAGGACTTTACGAAAGGTAGGCCATTCAGGAACAGAGGGCCAAGAGGGTTATAGACTCTGAGAAACAGAAAGGTCAAAAAAGAATGGTATAGGAAATTACTATGCATGCCTCAGTCTCTCCTCAGACAGAGATTATGCTCTTATAATGAGAGGTTATATTAGAACAGGCATTCTCTAATAGATTAGAACTCTCTTTGCAAGAGAATAGGGAGAAACCCTGAGGATGGGGATCCCAACAATCCACAAAGTATCCTAATAGGACACTGTATTTAATTTGAAGTTGGAAATAAACATATTACTAGGTTTGGTGTCTAATCAGAACTGTACGCATTTTAGTCAGATGAAACAATCTGGAAAAAAGCAAAAGCTATTTTTAAGATGCACTATTTCTTAACCTCCTTGGCTAGGAGAGGAGTGTAAGCAAAGGCTGTTCTGGTACAATAAAGCCTCACACTAAAGGTAATGACAGTGAACAGTACCCAAGGTCTTACTATGTGCAAGGCCCTGTGCTAAGCATGTTGCAGACATCATTCTGTTTAATTCCTGAAACAATTCAGTAAGACAAACAATGTATCTTAGAGGAGGACACAGACAAGCACACATATACCTTTCTAGGATTAGAGAGACCCAGCAAGAGACCTTGCCATGGTCCTTCCTAACATGCACGGCCTAGATTTCTGTGGGACGGGGAGAGAAACCTTACAAGTGTCTGAAAGGCTATTGAAGAAGTGAGGAAGCAAACTTACTCTGCTGAGCTCCAGAGGTTGTGGTGTGCTGGTAAACACTGAACTACCAGCTTTCTTTTTTTTTTTTTTTTTTAAAGATTTTATTTATTTATCTGAGAGAGAGAGAATGAGAGACAGAGAGCACGAGAGGGAAGAGGGCAGAGGGAGAAGCCGACTCCCTGCCGAGCAGGGAGCCCGATGCGGGACTCGATCCCGGGACTCCAGGATCATGACCCGAGCTGAAGGCAGTTGCTTAACCAACTGAGCCACCCAGGCACCCGAACTACCAGCTTTCTAAGGATTCCTTGACGAGGAGCAGTCTTTGCAGATTTATTTGATTAAACGTTCTCACCATGGATGATTTTAACCTCCAACCTCATGACACTGAATGCAGCCTTAGGAAGAGGGGCAACTTCAGGAAAAACAAAACAAAACAAAATGGAAACAGACTTTTATTGATATACTAAAGTATTTTTCGAGGCACCCGGGTGGCTCAGTCAGTTAAGGATCCAACTCTTGATTTCAGCTTAGGTCATGACCTCAGGGTAGTGAGATAGAGCCCCGCACTAGGCTCCAGGCTGAGCATGGAGGCTGCTTAAGAATCTCTCTCCCTCTCCCCCTTACCCCTCTCCACTCCACCCCTCCCCATGCTTGTGCATGTGTGCTCTCTCAATAAATAAATAAAGTATTTTACAATAAGCAAAGCTCTGCAATGGAATGGACTCTCTCAAAAACTAAGGGTTCCCCGTCCTCCAGGTAATTGAAGCAGATCTTGATGCTGTCAGAGGTAACTTTAAAATGAAACCTTGCATTGGAAGGTTATAAAGATAGACTGTGAAAATGGATAGGTTAAAGACATCTGGTAATTTCCTATTCCTTCTGCAGTATCTATGGCAAGATCACTCTAATTTACAGGTAAGACTTTTTTTCCATCAGCTGCTGAGGGATGGAGTCTGTAGGACTTCCTTAATGATCTCAAGAGTGGTGCCAAGGGGCCATCGCTTCTCTTTTCTGCATCTGAAATCCCTAGTTTTCTCGATTTTTCTCTGTTTCAACATTTTTAGGCTGGGAACTTTCAAAGTGTACTTAGTAAAAATCACATTCTTGGCAATTTTCTTCACCACTGTCTCACAAAGATTAGAACTATAAATAATAGAAAAACTTAATTACAAATTTCTTTTTTAAAAGCACTGTTTAGAGATGCAGTGTTTAAATCTCCATAAAATTACACCTTTGAAATTGCTTAATTGTGTTTTTCCTGCCAATTTAAATTGCTCATAAAAGGAAAACTTTAAAAATATATAGTTTCTAATCCTTTCCCTGAATCATCACGGTAGCATTGCTTTTGCTCCAGAAGATAGCACTGCTTGTACAAATACTGCAAACATCAGCAAATTAAGGTTAGGCCCACAGTGGTGTGGGAGGAAGAGGGAGGAGACACTTCAATCTACTGGTTTGGTTTAATTTACGTCTAATAGATTTTTTAAAAACCCACTTAAAAGTTTGCTTCTTACTCAAAACCTTGCACTTAAGGCATGTAATAATAGTTATAAAAGGCTTTGTTAAATTTCCTTACAAAGATATTGCTCTCCAGGGCATAGGCACCTAGCTTTCTTTTTAATTGCAATTATTACTGTATTAGGCTCATTTATTTGCATAATAAAATAATCATTTGCATTTATACAATTCCTTTCTTCCTAGGAGCTCACATTCTCATGGAGCCTATCTCACACACAAAAAAATATCCTATCGCCTGTATAGCAGTCTAGTAGATTTGTAACACGACAGACATGTTCACTGAAAATTCTTTCCCTTTGTGCCCATCAGCTCCATCTGCAAACAGGCCAGCTTCCAAGTTCCATCCCGTACTATTCGTTTTGGTACAAAGGCCACCTTCCCAGGTTCTGTGAGCTACCATAACCAGTCAAATAGTGGTACCACATGCAACTTTATACACTTCTAGGGCAAGAAAGCAATGAAAGGAATAACTAAGTGTCAGGTGCTTTAAAAATGACAATCCGTGAGTATATAAATGCTAAAAAGCATTCAAAATTTAGCCTTCTGCTCCTCTGTGCAGAATATGAACTAGCAATTAGTTTCTTGCTAGATTTTAGTCTACATAGAGGGAGACAGCATTTTCTGATATTTCTCAGACCCGGCCCTACTTGAGATGAACTTTAAAAACACAAGAAAAACCACCTTAGTGAGCTTTTACCAACTGTAAATGCCTACATTCTGAATGAGATTCTGAATGAACTGATCCTGATTTTTAAATGTACATCAGCATTTTTAAGCTTCCCTGGTGTCTAATGCATGGCACAATCATTGGTTATCATTGGTCTAGTGGAAACACTAGGTTGTTCTTGGTCAACTGTAAGCTACCTGTGTGATCCTGAGGAAAGCGTTAATCTCTGGGCCACAAAATATTAGGCTGAAAAATTAGACATTTTCACCTCTAAATTCCTATGGTTTGAAACAATAAAAATGGCCAGTTCTCAACATGAATTATAATTCCCAATACACTTACACTCCATCTTTACAACATGGAAATGCTACAGAGAAAAATACATTACTGGTATTTTATACTCAGAAAACATAAGCTATGTGGGAGACCAAAGCAAGTGCAAAAAAAGGAAAAAGAAACAATTCAAAGTATGGATGTGCTAAGTACATATGAAGTATCATTTTAATGCCAATCATTTCTTTAGAACTTGGTTACTAGCATAAAACAACAATTTCACTGTATCAGTTAAACAGGCAAGGAAGACCTTATGCAAGACTACTGCAATAAGGGAGAGAGATCAAACTCAAGTCAACGGAAACAAAAAGTGGGGAATTTTTTAAGAACTGGGGTAAGCTAGTGGAAAAGTACTGAAGGACTTTGTAAGGGAGGGTTGGTCATTGTGACCAGGCTATCTGTGTTAGCTAACTGGTACCCATGGAAGTAAGGTTCTCTCTTCCCAGAGCCTGGGAGATAGAGGGACTATCTCCTGGGATGATGACATTTTAAAGGGATGGTCCTTGACAAGGTACACTGGGGTTGTAGAAGATTTACATTTCAAAGGGAGAGAGAAAGAATTTATAATGTCAAGTTTTCTAAAGTAAATACACTAAGAAAAGGGATGTCAGGGGCCTACAGTCATGAAGAAACATATTTAAAGTTTAGTCAACCTGAGGAGAACATTAAAATTTTGTTCACTAGCTTATTGAGTTAGTTCTTTCTTGTCATTGGACCTGAAATTCCTACAGCTGGATGGTTTTCTCATCTCTTGACAATTTAGGTGGATGAACCATCATAGTTCATCAAATTTTTTTTTTTTTAAGATTTTATTTATTTTTTTGACAGAGACACAGCGAGAGAGGGAACACAAGTGGGAGAGGAAGAGGGAGAAGCAGGCTTCCTGCTGAGCAGGGAGCCCAACGCGGGGCTCGGTCCCAGGACACTGGAATCATGACCTGAGCTGAAGGCAGATGCTTAACAACTGAGCCACCCAGGTGCCCCAGTTCATCAATTCTTAATCACTTTTTTTTTTTCCACATTTTAACTTTTCCAAATTTGGAATGTGTCTTATGATCAATGGTGTCTTACTATTACTGTTGGCCAGAACATTGGGCACCTATCAAATGGCATTACTGGTCAGTCTTCAAAAGCCTACACTGTTGTTCATGTTGAAACAATGAACATTGTTGTTCATTCTGTTAAAATGAACCACCGCAAGTAAATTTATTATTATTCATGAAGTAAATACTTCTTATCAAAATAATGATCAAAACTCCCTATTTTCTTGCTGGGCAAACAAGTTCTTTAGATGAAGCTATAACCAAGATGTATATGAAGCTGTGCTACTTTTGTTATTGGAACATGTGCAAACGATATGTATGTACCTCTCAAGTGGTAAGCAATAGCATAAAGGAGATACAACCAATACCAACAGAAAACACAAGATGTATGTCAAAGCCAGAAGAGACTGGTATGACCAGCTGCTAGTATTTTTTCTCTTGCTCAGTGATACATTAACGTAATACAGTACATCTTAGAATCAATGAGGTCGTAGATTTAAGAAAGCATGGTAGATACACCCAAGCCATGTATGCAGTCCATTGTGTTTGCCCCAGAAAAGCAAAATCATTGAATCTGTATACACTCTGAACAGGTATCTCAAGCAACTGAAGGAAGGTACAGTGTAGAATAACATTCAGAGAAAAACCATTTTCTGTGATTTCTAATCCCTCCTTCATCTAGACCCTCTTTTTGTTATTTCACTTTAAACAGAATCTGCCCCTTTGTCACTCAATGTGTCGGATATGGAAAAGCCCCTCCCCTGCTCATGAACATGGCCTTGGTGCCAGCTCTAATTACTAGTGTGAGAGACCCTTCTGTGCATTCTTCAAAACTCAAGGCTCGAAACTGCCTGTGCCATCTTTTCGTGAAAAAGAATTACTTCATGTGGGTTTATAGTGAGTAAAATTCATTGATTCAGCAAAGCCACAAGCAGATAATGACTTTAGTTTCCTTAACTTAATCCCAAAGGAGAGTGGTAAAAAGCAAGCTGGATTTTCCTTAAAAAATGCCCTGATTTTTTTTTTTTTTTTTTTTTTTGCATTGTCACTCCTCAAGTGGTGTGTCTGGAAGAATATTATTGGTGTTTTGTAGCTGGCCAAACTAAAAATAAGTTAGACAGGGGTGGAGCAAGATGGTGGAGGAGTAGAAGACCTGGATTCCATCTGGTTTCAGGAATTCAGCTGGATAGGGATCAAACCATTCTGAACACCTACAAACTCAACAGGAGATAGAAGAAAAGAATAGCAACAACTCTCTGAACAGAAAAGCGACCACTTTCTGGAAGGTAGGACGTGCGGAGAAGTGAATCCGAGGCAATATTCAGGAGGATAGACGGCAGGGGAGGGGGCCTCCATCATCTGCTTCTGGCAAGTGATAGAGCCGTGGAGCACAAAATCGGAACTTTTAGAAGACGGCTCCGCTGAGGGACCTCACTCCAGTGGCTAAGCAGGGGGTGGAACCCTCACAGGACAGTGTGGTCTCAGAACCCTCAGGGTCACAGAGAGACCGGGGGTGCCTGAGTGTGGCAGAGCGGGGAAGCTGGCTGCAGAGACGGAGTCCAGGCACGGGCTCTCAGCTCGGGGTTGCCATAAACCGTGATCCGCGGCACAGTCTGGCCACTGCTCCTCCAGCAGGGACCCAACAAGCAGCAGATCCAGGGAGACTCACCTTCCTTCCCCGGGAGGAGCAGTGCAGGAGCGCACCACAGGGATCTGCTGGGTTTGGAGACTCCACACGGGGTCGGGTGCCAGAGATAGAAATGCTCAGTCACAGGCCGGGTGAGCACGGAGTGCGGTCGGAGACCGGAGAGACGGGAGTGACTGACTGCTTTTCTCTGGGGGCTCACAGAGGAGCAGGGCCACAAGTTCTCGGCTCCTCCAGGGAGGAGATTGGGAGGCCGCCATTTTCACTCTCGTCCTCCCAAGCTGTACGGAAAGCTTGCAGGGAACAAAATCTCCTGAGAGCAAATCCAAGCAGATTACTTAGCCCGGACTGGCAAGGGTGGGGCAATTCCACCTCCGGCAAAGACATCTGGGAACCACGGCAACAGGCCCCTCCCCCAGAAGATCCGCGAGAACAGCGGACCAAGTTTACTGATCAATGAGAATGGCAGAACTCCAGCACTAGGGGAATACTGCACATAGAATCCATGGCTTTTTTACCATGATTCTGTAGTCTTTCAAAGTTAATTTTTTTTTAACTGTCTTTTTTTTTTTTTTAATTTTTCTTTTTCCCTTTTTCAACCAACATCTTATCAATCCCTTTAAAAAAATTTTTTTTATTTTTCATTTTTAGAGTCATATTCTATCCCTTCATAATAGTTACCCGTATTTTTGGCATATATATATCAGTTGTTCTCTCTTTAAAATTTTGAGATAGTTTCTTCTAGCAGATCAAAATATACCCTAAATCTCTAGTGTATGGTTTTTTTCTACTCCCCTGCTTGATCACA
>NW_028026021.1:0-620 GCF_054177405.1 Leptonychotes weddellii
TAGTGCGAGAGGGAGAAGCAGGCTTCCCGCCAAACAGGGAGCCCGATGCGGGGCTCGATCCCAGGACCCTGGGATCATGACCTGAGCCGAAGACAGACGCTTAACGACTGAGCCACCTAGGCGGCCCAATTGTCCATGTTTCTTGTGCTTAGAGTTTATTGACCTTCTCGGATTTGTGGGTTTATTGGGTTGGCCTGTTTGGAAAATTTGGGGCTATTATTTTTTCAAAATTTCTTCTATTTCCTCTCCTTCATTCACTCTAAGTACACATATATTAGGCCACTTGAAGTTGTTGTACAACTCACTGAGTTAAGTAGAGGCATGGGTTTTTTAGTCTGGGTTTTTTTTAACATATGAAATACAGTTATAACTTTTTTTAAAAGATTTATTTATTAGAGAGAGAGCATGAGCGGGTGGGGCAGAGGGAGAGGGAGAGAGAATCTCAAGCAGACTCCATGCTGAGCTAGGAGCCCAGTGTGGGGCTTGATCTCATGACCCTGAGATCATGACCTGAGCTGAAACCAAGAGTCAGATGTTTAAATGACTGCGCCACCCAGGCACCCCAGTTACAACAACTTTTTAATTGTCCTTGTCTGCTAATTGTAATATCTGTGTAGATT
>NW_028026022.1:0-620 GCF_054177405.1 Leptonychotes weddellii
TTAACAGCTGATTATTATTTAGCTTCTATTTTTTCATAATCACAAAAAGGACGAATATCCTTCCATATTAATGTTAGTCCAGATTATTTATTATTCAACAGTAGGGAATTATTAGAACAAAGGAATGAATTATTAATTAGAACAGCCATTTGGAAAAAGGTCAATTCTGTGCTGCATTGTCATTTTCATAGACATTCAGAAGATATGGAAAGCGCCGAAAAGGAGCAATGGAAATATTGCCAAGAAAGCTCGTGTAGCTTACGTGAAAACGGTCAACTAGAGTGGTCTGCACAGAATTCATCCTCAGCAAGACCTTGTTACAAATGAAAACAAAAACGAAGTAAGAACAAGACTAAATGACCATGTGGAAGGAAAGTGTGTGTATTGCATTGGGTGTGTTCATTAGACTGAGGTTCCTACGGGCATTTGCAGGAACAGTTTCTGGAATGTCCAGTGTTAGGCAAGCATTTGCTGAGAGGTTATTTTGATCGTGTGTTTCAGAGGCAAAATTATTGCAGCACTTCTGACTTCATCCTTCTGGGCTGAACTTTTGACGCATCGCATCTCCCACTGTACACCATTCTGCATTTCACTCTCATTCTGCGGGTTGAAGTCTGCAT
>NW_028026023.1:0-620 GCF_054177405.1 Leptonychotes weddellii
GCAATGAGCTTCAGGAGGCAGCCTGGAGAGCCTGGAGCCCACTGCTGCTATTCTTAGTGGCAGAAATGCCTAGGCCCACCCTATTGCTTTTTCTCTTTTTTATTTTCTTAAAAAGCTTCTTTTCAGCCCATCCTATGGGGGCTGATCAGACTTTATCTGGTTTAGGTTCCTTCTTGACTTCTTAGATATCTGGGGGGGAAAATACAAGAAAAAGGAAACTAGCACAAACTTTTAGAATCTAAAGGAGAGGAAAAATGAGGAATATATCAAAAAAAAAAAAGAAAAAGAAAACTGAACAACTGAAGTGATATATTTTGGGGGGCGGATGCGGTTTTGAAGCATTAATCAGTGTTTCTTGCCTTTCCTTTCGGGTACTCTCCTATCATCCATTTCCCTTCTGGCCTTTGTACTTGAAAACCATAGGCCCTGCAGGAAACAGAAGGAACTCACACCTTGAGATAGATTTGAGGGGATTCGTGGTGACCCTGAGCAAGGCTTCCTGTTCTAAAATCAGAAGAGGATTCCTTGGGCCAAGGAGGGCAGACCTGGGTGGGGAGCGGGTGTGTGAGCAGAGATGCTGGTGGGTCTCTGAGAAGTCTCGGGGCCTCCTGAGAGCAGGG
>NW_028026024.1:0-620 GCF_054177405.1 Leptonychotes weddellii
GACTACACACAGACCCAATCTGGGACTTTGGGGCTCAGCAGTTTACGCCCTGAGTTTGGCCATAGGCTTTCCACCTGGAGGCGCAGGGCCAAACTGGTGAAGGCGGCACAGCAGAGACTGAGTGGCATGGAGGTTGGGCTCTGCCACTTGGGGCTCTTGTAGGTGACTGCTCTCAGGTGCCACATCCTTTCACAGAAACGATTTCCAGTCCACGACTCGAGGTTTCAAACATAAGAACCCTGTGAAATCATTTGTAAATCTATGTGTCCTTGGACTGCACTTTTCTTTTTTTTTTAAAGACTGATTTCTTTTTTTTTTTTAAGATTTTATTTATTTATTTGACAGAGAGAGACATAGCGAGAGGGAACACAAGCAGGGGGAGTGGGGGAGGGAGAAGCAGGCCTCCCGCCGAGCAGGGAGCCCGATGTGGGGCTCGATCCCAGGACCCTGAGATCATGACCTGAGCCGAAGGCAGGCGCTTAACAACTGAGCCACCCAGGTGCCCCTGGACTGCACTTTTCTGATGAGAGAACGAACCCTACCTTTCACCAGTGCAGGTGACTGCAGAATGGGTAAGAAATGACTGCTCTAGGAGCCAGTTTCGTGGCCACCTCACTTTG
>NW_028026025.1:0-620 GCF_054177405.1 Leptonychotes weddellii
GACTTGATCTGTTTTTTTCCACAGAATTCACCACCTTCTATCATGCATTTATTTTTGGTCTCTGCATATTAGAATAATCTCAAAATACATTTTTTGTTTGGTTTGCTCACAGATGCATTTTATTTTTATTTTTTTTCTAAATAGACTTTGTTTTTATTTTTCTCTAGCTGCCATTAACATATTTCTGTTGAGTGTATATGTGTGTTATTGATTTGTCTTTATTTATGTTTTCAGAAGATCTTAAAGCTGTTGTTTGATTTCTATTATAATTTGAGGAAACTACTTGACTGTTATCTCCTCTGCCTCTTTCTTTTTTCTCTAGAATCTCAACAACATGTACTGATTTCATTGTCTATTTTCCCACACCTGACCCCCTGCTCCAGGCCTGCACCATTTAGAGTAATTTTTTTTTCTAATATCCCACCTTGTCCTCAGTTTGTTTTTATAATAATATGTAAGGTCCATAAGGAAAGTCAGTCAGTGGGAATGAATTTCCCTGTGTCTGTGGCTCTAAGGGAGCCTGTCTGCTCATAGTAGCTTTCATTAGGCCTTTAGAAAACTGTCAAACATGTCTGCAGAATTCGTAAACACTTGATTGGAAACCTGGTCTTACTTTTCCA
>NW_028026026.1:0-620 GCF_054177405.1 Leptonychotes weddellii
ATAAACTCCACATTTTTTATGGTTGATTTTTCTAATCATTACTATACATTAGTGAGGGTAAAAAGATTGGACGTTGTCAGACTTGAAGGGCTGGTGCTACCCTGGATTGTAAGTTAGGTCCCTTTATAAGCAGGCCATAAGGGGCAGGCTTAATACACTGCTTTTATAAGTCGTGTCTTCAAAGTTATTGGATTCCTTAAGTTACCTGCCACAGAGAACTGGTCATCAGTTTGAGCCCTGTAACAGTCAGATTTAGTAGCAAACAGTAAAGAGAGCCCTGTCAGAAAGAGCCCTTTGTCGTAAGGCTTAAGGATCAGTGGTTCACTGGCCTCAGGTGGAAATCTGTCCAGTGCCCAGAGGTAGGAGACCTGGATTCGCTTCCAACTGGAACTAATCAGCTCTGTCGCTTGGAGAAAGTCGCTCACCTTTGTGCGGATCTCCACATTTGGAAAATGGGATCAGTCTCTCTCCAATATACTCAATTTAAGGCTTTTAAAAATATTTTAAAGTGCTGTAAATAATTTGAATGGAATCAATATAACTAATATTTAGGAGTGTTTACTGTGTGTTAGTTATTTGATATGTGCGTGTGTGCACACACACAAATACCCATGCACACA
>NW_028026027.1:0-620 GCF_054177405.1 Leptonychotes weddellii
TAGCGATGCGGCAAGTGAACAGTCTATAAACGGGCTCGGGCAGATGGGAAAGTGGCGCCCTAGAGCCAGGCTCCCGCACACAGCAGGCCTGCGTTACCGCTGCCCAAGTCATCGCGGTGCAAGAGTGAACACTGAGGGGCCAGAACCTTCTAGTAAACCTGGGCATCCATAAAAACGTGGTTTAAGTTATGCTAAAAGTAGTTTAGCAGTAGTGTAATGCAATCTCTCCCACCTCCAGTTAAGTATCAAGACAATATACCAACTCCAAAGCCTGAAGCTGTTTAGAGCATTAATAAACTGTGCATATTGCACTGGATAAGCAAGCACTTCTGTTTCTCCAAACACTTGAATTGCATTTCCCAGCACGTGTAGGGTTAGTTGCCTGTGCGTGCGGACAGCAGGCTCCGCGGTTCCATGTTGACGGTCTGTCCTGCACGGAGTTACTGGTCCCGTGACTCGTAGAGGAGCTTGGTGGCCTTGTGCATGGCCGCCAGCCACGCTGTCGACTGCCTCCTGCTGGCATTTGCGTCCTCCCCCGCCGTCAGCCTCAGCTGGGTCATGCCCTCCGCCCCTGGTGCTGCGTACTGCAGGGACATGCCTGTGGCCCGTGCATTGCCCCC
>NW_028026028.1:0-620 GCF_054177405.1 Leptonychotes weddellii
ATACTCTGAATCCTCATACAAAATTTATTTCTTGCGTATTATGTTCATTCAGATTTATGTATTTATTATTTCTTAATTTAAAAATCAAATAAAAAGCTTCTTTCATGACTGCCTCAAGTTAAATACATTATTATTGTGAAAAAATTGAATATATCCATGCGTAAATATAAAATGTGAGTAGAAACTCATATGAACTGCAGCTGGAAGCAATATTTTTACCTTATGTCAGAAATTTTCAACTTCTCAGAAGCAACTAAAACACACATTTCTATCTGAAGCATGGAATCTATTATAATTTCATAGTTAATAGTCTCATATTAGAAAGATATCAATCATGCCCGCACAAACAAAATATTCTATTTCTGATTGTCTTAAATATTACGTGAAATTTTCTGCCAAATATTTAAAACCAAGGTTATGAATTGCGTGATCTCTGGCAACGACCTCACAGTGCCCAGAATGGCTAGGAGAGCAGGATGCAGCCGGGGCTTCTGAGCCTCCAGGGAGCCTTAAGGAAGTGCAGAGAAGTGGCAGCTGGCTGGCTGTGTTTACATTGCATTAATTCTCAAGTGTTTTGTTAATTATGTTTAAAGTATGTTCACATTCTTTTTTTTTTTTTT
>NW_028026029.1:0-620 GCF_054177405.1 Leptonychotes weddellii
TAGCATAGTGCAAAACAGTTCTTTGTAAAGGTCTATTAGATATCGTTGATCCATTTAGAAAATATCTATTGAGGACCTACTATGTGCCTTGATAGGCATCCAGGTAATGAGGTATGCAGGTAATGAGGATAGAGTAATGAAAATAAGGAAACAACAACAAAAAACCCATCATCTCTGCCCTCCTGAAGCTTACATTCTGCATTATCTATTGCTCCATAACAAGTGGTACCAAAATTTATTGGCTTAGAGCAATAACCATTTGCTCTAAATTCTGCAGGTTAGCAGTTTGGGCTGGGCTCAGCTGGGCTGTTCTTTTTGTCTCACCTGGGGTCACTCATGTAACTGCAGTCATTTGGTGCCTCGACTGGGGCAGCATGTTCAGAGACGGCCTGACCTGCCGCAGGCAGGTGGTGCTAGCTCTCAGCTGTTTGGGCTAAGGGCCCGCCTCCACTGGGACAGCTTACGTCTGCCGCACATAGCCTTTCTTCCTCCAGTTAGGCTAGCCTCAGAAGTATAATACTCAATTGGTTAAAGCCGGTCATAAGGCCATTCCAGTGTAAGGGGTACTCCATCTCCTGACGGGAGACACTTCAAAGATACATTGCAAATTGCATGTATAC
>NW_028026030.1:0-620 GCF_054177405.1 Leptonychotes weddellii
TCACTACATCAAAAACTAATGATGTATTGTATGGTGACTAACATAACATAATAAAATTAAAAAAAAAAAAGAATCTGTTAACAGTATTATTCCAATGTTTCATTAATGGAAACAACCTGGGGTTTTGAGTTTATTCACAGCTGACTGTTCCAGTCAGTTAGTGTGAGCAGCAATGGAGTTCTTTGAACTTTCGGGTCCTGGGTCTGTTCTTTTGTTTTGAACATAGATCCTCAATTTTCATTGTTGTAAGACCGTTGCTATTCATGGATCGTCCAACACATTTTTAAAGAAGTCATTGTCCAGAGAATGTAACTTTCATTTTAAGTGAAAATCCACTTCCTCCTCCCCCTTCCTCCTTCTTTGTCTCCCCTCTGAGTTCGAGTACAATTATGCCTGGTGTAATTTATTGAAATCCCCCCCCGCCATTTTCTAAACCATATCTGTCTCGGAGAGTTTAACACCTGTAAAACGTTTGTTACTCTCACTTGTCCTAATCAGGAACTGAACAAGAAGACATTTTGACATCTTGGAAAGAATGAGGGTTTCTGAACTTAAGCTGATCTGTTAAACCAGTTAGTTGAGCAAGGCCGGATGAGCCCTCAGGAAGAATCATGAAAACT
>NW_028026031.1:0-10688 GCF_054177405.1 Leptonychotes weddellii
CTTTTGTCTTGTTGTTGGTGTATAGGAATGCCACTGACTTCTGTGCATTGATTTTATATCCTGCTACTTTACTGAATTCCTGTATGAGTTCTAGCAGTTTTGGGGTGGAGTCTTTTGGGTTTTCCACATAAAGTATCATATCATCTCATTTCATGTATTGATAGAAAACCCAAACTTATACATAAACATATATAAATATAGTGCAGACTGAGCTAATAAACGTGGAACAAATGATCCTCAGGTCATACATAACATTTCTTTCCTTAGTAACCTGCCCCAGAATAGTTTTAGCAATGCTTTGCATCTGGAAGTATTTCTGATCACCTAGCTTAAAACCCTCCTGCTGCTATAGGCCATCCATCTCTAGATCTGGCTTCTTGGGAAATGCATAGGTCTTCAGTGTAGGGGTGGCTACCTAGGCTTCCTTCACCCTTGAGGTCTCTCTCCACCCTGTTTGGTCCCCAAGATCATCTGGTATAAAAAAAGGTAGGGGACATGTGGATGGACTCTGAACATTGTTCTTTGCAGAGACAGGGCCTGCTCGTTTCTCATTATCAAGCACCAGGGATCTCCTTTCTATGCCAGGCAGTTTGCAGCAATGCCTTTGCCTCCTCAGTCTGGACAAGTCCCATACCTCCATCTGGACAAGACCCATACCTCCCCATCCAGAGCTGAGCTGGCCGTTTGGCAGTCTTCTCCCATCATTAACAAGATGCTCACAGGGGCAGGCAGCAACATCGCCAGCTTGCTGATTAATAGTGATCAGTGAGTGTTTAGGAAACATGGTACTGGATGGATTGGGTTTGATTAGTCTGCAAATACAAACAAGAAGTGTCGAGTTTGGGGGAGGGCACTCCTAGGGGCTGGGAGAGCACAGTAAGAGGTGATTCTGGACACTTCTGTTCTTCCATCCCATGGCCCAGCTGTTACAGGGCATCTCTGAGGGGAATGGAATCTTGAATAGGAGAGGAAATGACAGATGTGTGCTTACTGAGGCTCTCAGAGGGGAGGGGGCCAGATCCACGACCTCCCAAATCCCAGCTCCAAATTCCCAGCATCTTTGACAGTGGGCCCCTGGGCTTGGTTCTTTGGCAGCCAGAAGAATGCCTGCCGGTGGGGCTGTGTTCCCAGCCCCCAGTCCTGGGCACTGATCCCACTCCCGGCCAGCTCTCTTCTTTTGACAATCTTGCTGCAGGTTCTTTTGAAATAGATTCTTCAGGGCCTCATTTCCCAACAATTAGTCAATGTGCTGTCATGTGTTTAATAGGCAGGGAAGCTGGGAGACAAAGGCATCCACAGCTGGGGGCTGGGAATCGTTTTCAACAAAGAGTGGCATGCTCTTGTCTGAAATGTCTGGAGACTTCTTTGGGCTTTTCTCTCCTAGGGATGATTAAAGCAGGGGTGGAGGAACGGGAGAGAGCCTCTCTTTTGGTGGGTTGAGCAAGGGAAGCCTTGCTAAGTCACAACTCTTCTCCCAGAACTTGTACCTTTGGACCAAACTCCTGTGGTCTGAAGCCTTAGAGGAAAGAGGGGGTCAAAGAAGTGACAGAAAGCATTGAATTAAAGGTGGGCATCTGGGAAGCTCCCCTTTAGCAACAACAGAATCTGCAGAGGCACTGGGCCAATCTAATTCCAAGAAGACAGGCAGTAAGGACTTCCAACTCTGGCTATGGCTGATGAATCTCCGAAAACTTTGCCACTATTTTGCCTCCATTCCTCAATTGTTGCTCACCTTCAACTGTTTCTTTGCATGGATGAAAATGGTGACAGTTGTCACAAAGAGCCAGAGCTAACACTTTTGTAACACTTACTGCATTTATTTCATCATCACAACAACCCTATGAAGTAGGTACTATTATCATTCCATTTTCCAGAAGGGGAAATTGACACACAGAAGCTAAATGATGCTCTGGATTAAAGACCTCAAAAGCATGGGAGCTGTGATTTAAAGAAATATAGGTGGATCAATTTCTAAAACTGATAACAACAACAAACCAGCAATCCTCTGTATTGATTTTCTCAAGCACTAAAATGACATCTGGAACAGCTGCTATAATCGAAATCACCACCTGATTATGTTTATGATAATCTATAGTCATTCTCCAAGATCCATTTCCATTTTCTCACAGGCAAACAGGCCACTTGAATGGGGACGTGGGTCTCCTGAAATTAGTCTCCTGGACTAATGGGTCTCCTGGAATTAGTGTCAGTTCAGAGCCAATGTCCAATAATTCTCAAAAATTTGTTTATTTTCCTTTCTCCAATGTAGTCACACTGTAATGTGGTAATGGCTGCAGGTCCTGTTGGTGAAGACTGGAAGAAAGATTAACAGTATTCATTTTTGGCACTGTAACAGGGTTTTTCTTCATGGAACATAGCCTTTCCTTCATTCAAGGGTTCTGTGTCTGTTAACTGGCTCAAGTCTGGGAATCAGTTGAACAGTGTGACTCTAGATTTAATGATTCAAACCAGACCTTTGTTCACTAGACCTATGATTTTTCTGCTTAAACAGATCGAGTAAGAATTCAGGATGCTTCCTAGCTATTTCTTTTCTAAACACTCTATGATCTCTTTTCTAAAGACCTATGGCCAACACCATAGGTCTCTGCAAATCAGAGTTCTGAATACTGCTTTGGCTCCCAAGTCCTTTGCAGTAACCACACTCACCTAATATATGGTGATTAGGTGCTGTGATTTGACCTGTGCCTCCCCAGAATCCCAGTTTGATATTATTCCCATTGCAATTAGGGATCTCAGTTCGATGGTAGCAGTTCCCACTGTAATTTCTGACCTATAGAGAAGAGCAACCACAGAGCTCTTCAAGGATGTTGGACTCCCCTTGCAAACTTATTTTTCACAGCTGTGGTCAAAGGTCTGTTCTCTGATGTTGGTGAGTAAGTCTCACATGACAAATGCACTCTAACATTCCAATCTTCTAAGCCTTTGGATACCTTTCTCTTCAGCATACCAAGGAAGTTCTAGCATTTCAACTTCATTTAGTGGAGGCTAACCTTGGGTCCATGTTTCAGTTACTCAAACAAACCAACTGTTACAGGCATTCTAAGCCTCTAAGCACAAACAGTGAATCCAGAATCTCTGCTTAGTGAGCCCATATCAATAAACTTGGCCCCATTCAATTTTACATTCCTTCCACATTGATCCCACAGCCTTAATACACATTCCCATACATATTCCCCAGGATTCAATCTATATAAATGAGAAATACCATTTTGGTGTGTATCATACCTCCTCATGAGTCACATTATATACCTCACCCTTTGGGGCCTGATTGGAATTGAATCTAGTTATAGGGCTAGCAGAAAAGAAAGCAGGGGTAGATCCTGAGGAGAATCAGCAGTACTTGCAAGCAACTACCTCAAGGGA
Organism: Leptonychotes weddellii; assembly: GCF_054177405.1. Classification (NCBI taxonomy): domain Eukaryota; kingdom Metazoa; phylum Chordata; class Mammalia; order Carnivora; family Phocidae; genus Leptonychotes; species Leptonychotes weddellii. The sequence continues at coordinate 3,385 of NW_028026031.1, forward strand.
AGCCAATATGATTCTTCAGGAAAAGGAAAACTAACTCCCTCAGGCAGGGGAAGATGCTTCTACTGGCAAAGAAGATTCTGTAATTTAGGAACTTGAGGTCCCACCTTAATCATATGTTTGCTATATGTTTCCATTCCAATTTTTAGGATCCTGTTCATTCCCAACAGATGCCTCAACTTTAACAAAAGAGGCCTTGCAAGGATGAGAATGCAATTTGTGTTGTGATTCAGGCACTTGTATGATTAGACTTTGGATTTGGTTTTTGGAAATCTTGGCCCTGTACCTACAGGAAATGTTTTTGTTTGTGTGTGTTTTTTTCCCCAGATAAATCATAGAAGCTTTTGGGTGCTATGTGCAGACCTTGAGCTGAGAATTTAAATTCCTAAGTTCATTTTCTTTCTCCATGTTTTTTAGAACAGTTAGTAGCAACCAACCAACTAACCCACCCATTATACCTCTTATGTTGACTAAAATGTTCTAAGGTAGAAAATACTTGGTCATCCAGAATCTGGTCTTCCATAGATACTTTATTACAGGTATCTAAAGTTTTGAGTGACTACTTTGCCATTTCATGCTATTGGCCACCTGTGCCCTCCTTATCATTGGCAATAGAGGCATTAGTGCCTTTAATTCTAATCAGATTCCAGAAAACTCAAAACCAATTCAGAGAATACATCCTTATATTCAAGAGATATTCTTGGTATCAAATTCTGTATCAGACAGAGTTCAACCACGAAAGTTGATATATATATATATCCACACATACACGCAGAGAATTGGCTAATGTAATTGTGTAAGGCTGTGTCTCCATGTCTATGCTGGAGCTTGAAGTCCACAGAGCAGGTAGCCAGAAAAGAATATGAATGTAAAATATGGGGAGATCAGGAGAAGCTAGAACCAATAAGCACAAGCTTGAACCCTATGACGACAGACTGAAAGACATGCCCATTCTATTGCCTTTGACCTTGGTGGTGATCGTATCCTATAGAGGCTGGGAGTTTCACCATGGAGCTATACACACACACCCGGCTCAGGAGACAGAGAAACGGAAGAAGGCCCAGCTGCTGCTTCATGCCAACAAAGTGAGTCAACACTTCGTCAATGACGTGTGCACTACAAAATGCTTCCTGCCTCCTTTTTACCTTCCAAATCTCCTCTGTGGCCCACTTTAACTGGTAACATAGTAGAAAGAGAATTCTGGGAAATGCAGAGTAGCAAGCCAAGGTGACACATTACAAAGCTGTCACACACGTGTGCACAAAACTTCAAAAACATCAAGCAAAATCTATAGAACTAGAAGGATAAAAATACAAATCCCCAACTATGGTTAAAGATTTTTTTTTAACACTTCCCTCTTGATAATTGATAGAACAAATACACACACACAAATCAGTAAGATGTAGAAATTTGAATGATACAATCAAATAACCTGACCTAATAGGCTTTTGTAGAACATTGCATCTCCAAACTAAAAGAATACACATTCCTTTTAAGTACACATTGAAACATTCACTAAGATAGATCATATGTCAGGCCATAAACAAATCTTAATACATTTTAAAACACTGAAATCATGCAGAATACATTATTTTGATCATAATGGAATTAAATTAGAAACCAAAACCAATAAATTATTGAGAAAATCTCTAAATACTTGGAAATTAAGCAGCACTGAAAACAAGGTCAGAGAAGAAATAACAAGAGAAATTAGAAAATATTGGAAACTGAATGATAGTGAAAACACAATGCTATGGACCGAATTTTGTGTCCCCCTCAATATTCATATATTGAAATCTTAATGCCCAGTATATTGGTATCAGGAGGTAGGGCCTTGGGGAGGTCAGTAGGTCATGAAAGTGGAGCCCTCATGAATGGGATTAGTATACTAAGAGGAGACATAACACAAGAGTCCCAATAAGTGAAAGAAGAAAGCAGGAGAGTGAGGTCAGAGTCAGAGAGGGAGAGGTGAGGACAATGGAGACAGAGGTTACAGTGATGCAGTTGCTGGTTTTGAAGGAGCAAGGAGCCATGAGCCAAGGAATGCAGGTATCTTCTAGAAGCTGTAAAAGGCAAGGGGATGGATTTTGTCCTAGATCTTCCAGAAGGAACACAGCCTTGCCGACACCTGATTTTGGGCCAATGAGACCTGGATGAGACTTCTGACCTCCAGACTGTGTGATAACAAATCTGTGTTGTTTTAAATCACTAAGTCTTTGGTAATTTGTAACAGCAGGAATAGAAAACTAATACAGTCTCCTAAAAATTCTGCTGAAGTTATTTTTTGGTTTTTTTTCCCATACTTAAGTGTTTATTTAATCTTTATTTTTTTAAGTATTTAATCTTGAAGTAATGTTCTATATCCTGTGAGGTTATGGTCCAGCCATATTTCTATACAGGTTGTTCGGTACTACAGCATCATTTATTAGATAATCTATCCTTCTCTCAGCAAAATAAATTTTTAATGTATTCTGGAATCTTGAAAAAATAAAAAGAGACATGAGGGCTTGTTTTTTCACTCTACTCTCCACCACATGAGGATACAAGGAAAAGATGACCATATGCAAACCATGAAGCAGGCCCTCACCAGATAATGGATCTGCTGGTACCTTGATCTTGGATTTCTAGTCTCCAGAACTGTGAGAAACGTTTTTCTAAGCCACCAGTCTATAGTATTTTGTTACAGCTGTTTCTGAACTAAGAAACAGACACATGGAAATTTGTGGGTTGTAATTAGAGCAAAACCTAGAGGGAAATTTATAACTTTATTTATTTATTTATTTATTTATTTATTTATTTATTTATTTATTTATTTATAGTGGGGAGGGGCAGAGGGAGAAGGAGAGAGAGAATCTTAAGTAGGCTCCACACTCAGTATGGAGCCTGATGCAGGGCTCAATCTCATGATCCTGAAATCATGACCTGAGCTGACATCAAGAGTTGGATGCTTAACCAACTGAGCCACCCAGGTACCCCATAAATTTATAACTTTAAATGCTTATATTAGACAAAAAGCAAGGTACAAAATCAATGATCAAAACTTCTACTTTATGAAGCAGAAAAGAAAACCCAAGTAAGTTTGGAAAAGCAAATAATAAAGATGAGAGCACAAATCAATGAAGTAGACATAAAGCAATATAGAAAATCAACGAAGCTAAAAGTTAGTTTTTGAAAAGACTAATTAAATTGATAACCCCTAGTTAGACTGATCAAGAAAAAGTCAGATGAAATACAAATTATAGTATCATAAATGAAGACAAGGACATTAGTACAGATCATATAAACATTTGAGAGGTAATTTGAGAATATTATGACAATGTTATGCCCATAAATTTGATCTCTTAGCTGAAATGGATAAATTCCTTGGAAAAACACTTTGTCAGAACTGATGTAAGAATGCACGGAAAACTAAAATAGCCCTCTATCTATTGAAAAATTGAATCTTCCCACAAAAAGGACTCCAGGCCCAGATAGTTTTACTGGTGAATTATATGTCAAATATTTAAAGAAGAAAAATACCTATCTCACACAAACTTTTTCAGAAAGTATATGAGAGAACACTTTCTAACTTGTGTGATGAGCTCAGTCAGCATAACTTATTACCAGAGAAAGGTAAGAGAAAATTACAGATTAATGTCTCACAAATATAGATAGAAATATCTGCAACAAAATACTAGTAAATAAAACCCAGCAATATTTAAAAAGGATAATACATCATGACAAAATGGCTTAGCATTTGAAACCAATCTCTGGAGTTCAACATATTATCAGAATAAAGGAGAAAAGTCACATACCATTTCAATAAATGTAGAAAAAGCATGTGACAGAATTCAATGCTAATCATGATAAAAGCCCTCAGCAAATTATAAATAGAAAAGAACGTCTTCATCTGATAAAAGACATTTATAGAAAGCCCACAGCTAACATTATGCTCAATGGTGACATTTACATTATCGGAACAAAGAAAGAATGCCTGTCTTCTCCTATTTTATTCAATGTTTTATTGTATGGTAGTCCTTGCCAGTGCAGTAAAACAAAAGGAAAGAACAAAAAATATAAGGCATACAGATTGGAAAAAAGAAGTAAAATTGTCTTAATTCACAAGTGACAAGATTTTTTACATAGAAAAACAAAGGAATCTACAAAAAATCATACTACAATTAGTATGTGAAGTGAGCAAGCCTGCAAAACACAGTATGTTCAATATATACACTGACATAAAACAATTGGAAAATAACATTTAAAAATATCATATACAATACCATAAAGTAAAATAGTTGAGAATAAATTTAATGAAAGAAATGCAAGACTTTTAAAATCTATAAAACATTGCAGAGAGAAATTAAAGGAGACCTAAATAGATGGAAAGCTGTGTCAGTGTTCTTGGATTGTAAGACTCAATATTTGTAAGATATCAATTCTCTCCAAATTGATTTATAGATTCAATGCAATTCCAATCAACTCCAGGGGGCTGTTCTGTGTGAATTAATAAGCAGACTCTAAACTGTATATGGAAATGCATAGGATCTAAAATAAAACTTGTAAAAAAAGAACTAGGACTCACATTACTTTCTTTCAAAGTTAATATAAAGCTACAGTAATCAAGTTAGTGTTGAATTGGTATATTAATGGAACAGGTCAGAGAAGCTACAAATATATAGTTAATTGATCTTTGCCAAGGATGGCAAGGTAATTCAATGGAGGAAATGAGTCTATTCTATAAATGGTGCTTACATCACCTGTTCTATATAAAAAAAAATGAACTCATTTCCCTAATTTACAGCATATGAAAAAAATTAATTTGACATGAATCATAGACCTAAAGTAAAAGCCATAACTATAAAACTTCTGGACGAAAACATAGATGATTATCTTTGTGACCTTGGGGTAGATAAAAATTAGGCAGGACACAAAAAATTCTAATCGTTAAAAAAAAAAACACCTACAAACTTGGCCTTTATCAAAACTAAAAACTGCTTTTCAAAAGACAACATCAAGAAAATGAAAAGGCAAATCTCAGATGGGAAGAAGATATTCACAGTACATATGTCTGACAAAGGATTTGTTTCCGGAATATATAAATTCCTACAATTCAATAAAGAAAAGACAGATAGGTCAAGAAAAAAGTGGACAAAAGACTCAAACAGACACATCATAGAAGATTTATATGAATAGCTAATAAGCACATGAAAAATTTATCTACATCAATAGATATCAGGGAAATGCAATTAAAACTGCCATGAGATACCAGCTCATATCTACAAGAATGAATAAAATTTTAAAAAGTGATAATACTAAGTTGCTGGCATGTGAAGCAGCTTGAGATCTCATGCATTGCTGGTGGGATCATGAACTAGAGCAACTATTTTGGAAAACTGGCAATTTCTTATGATATTAAACAGCTACCAGCAAACCCATTTCTAGGTATTTACCCAAGGAAAATGAGAACATATCCTCAAATGTACTTATAGAAGAATGTTTGTACCTGCCTTATTTGTACCAATCCAAATACCCATCGACAAGTGAATGGATAAACGTCCATACAATGGAATACTAGTCAATACAACAAGAACAAGAAAAAAGGAACAAACCTTGGATATATGCAATAAAGTAGATGAACGTCAAAAACCTTATGTTGAGCAAAGGAAGCCAGACACAAAAGTGTACATACCATATGATTCAATTTATATGAAGACAGAAGGAAACTTCAGTGATAGAAGTTAGATGATTAATCATTTGGGTGGTGGTGGGGATTGACTGCCCAAGGGACATTAAGGACTTTCTAGGGGGGTGGAGATGTTCTATATCTTGGTTATAGTGGTGGTTACACAGGTATACATTTGTTAAAACTCTTACCCCTAGGAGGGCACGTGATGTACTATATGTTGGCTAACTGAATTTAAATTTAAAAAAAAAAACTCTTATACCTAACCATGCATTTAAAATTTGTGCTTTTTATTGTATGCAAGTTATACTAAACATTATACTAAAATTATACTATAACCCCAGTACTATTGGTGATGAATTAGTCAGAAGTGTTTGGGGTGCCTGAGCGGCTCAGTCAGTTAAATGTCCAATTCTTGATTTTGGCTCAGGTCATGACCTCAGGGTAGTGAGATTGAGCCCCATGTCAGATGTGGACCCTGCTTAAGATTCTCTCTCTCCCTCTCCCTCTGCCTCCCCACCCTGCTTGCGTGCTCTCTTTCTCTCAAAAAAAAAAAAAAGTGTTTCCCGATAGCTTGAATGGACAAAGGTCTCTGCCTCACCACCATACACAGATTAATCATGTTCTCGTTAGATTGGAGACAGTTGTAAGGGGTAACCTGCTTTCTTTTAGGCCACAAAGCACTTGAATAATGGTGAGCAAAGAAATATGTTTTCCATTCTTCAAAAAAAGCAAATGAAAAAGGTATGCACACACACACACACACGAAACAAAGCCTCCTCTAATAACCTGTTTGAAGACAATTCTTTCATGGTGGCAGAAGATTCTGCTTTAGGTTTAACTTAAATCCCTCAGGTTGCATTGCACTGATCTTTCCTTTTTTTCTTTGGTAGATGGAAGTTTTCCCAGGGCTGGACATGGATTTCTCCTTCTATAGTACAAAATTATCTTTCTTGGGTAGAGTTTTAAGGCTGGAGTTGTTTGTAAGTATACAGGTAGCCCCTAGTCCAGCTGCCCTACAATACTCTCCTGCAGCTTGGCCTAATGACATCACTGAGATTTTTTTAAAGATTTTATTTTTAAGCAATCTCTACACCCTACACAGGGCTCAAACTCACAACCCCAAGATCAAGAGTTGCATGCTCCAGTGACTGAGCCAGCCAGGCACCCCCATCACTGAGATTCTTTTTTTTTTTTTAATTTTATTTTATTATGTTATGTTAGTCACTATACAATACATCATTAGTTTTTCATGTGGTGATCCACCATCCATTGTTTTCGTATAATACCTGGTGCTCCATGAAGTACGTGCCCTCCTTAATACCCATCACTGGGCTAACCAACCCCTCCTCCCCGCTCCCCTCTAAAACCCTGTTTGTTTCTCAGAGTCCATAGTCTCTCATGGTTCATCTCTCCCTCTGATCTCCACCCCCCTTCATTTTTCCCTTCCTTCTCCTAATGTCCTCCATGCTATTCCTTATGTTCCACAAATAAGTGAAACCATATGATAATTGACTTTCTCTGCTTGACTTACTTCACTTAGCATAATCTCCTCCAGTCCCATCCATGTTGATGTAAAAGTTGGGTATTCATCCTTTCTGATGGCTGAGTAATATTCCATTGTATATATGGACCACATCTT
>NW_028026032.1:0-620 GCF_054177405.1 Leptonychotes weddellii
CAGAGAGCACATGAGAGGGGGGAGGGTCAGAGGGAGAAGCAGGCTCCCTGCCGAGCAGGGAGCCCGATGCGGGACTCGATCCCGGGACTCCAGGATCATGACCTGAGCCGAAGGCAGTCGCTTAACCAACTGAGCCACCCAGGCGCCTGAGAGAGCTGTTTTTTAATATGGCTTTCTTGAAAAATCCCTGGACCTAAGTCCATGATAGCATTGTAGGACCCTTGATGAGATGAGGGGGAACTTAGCACAAGAGAAATCACTTCCCACTTCTCCTCATGAGACACCCCTTAAATCACTATGTCTCTCAGTGTTGACCATAGTACTGAAAGGTACAATCACAGGGGGACCTTGTTAAAAAGGCAGATTCCCAGTTCCACCCCATACTTACTGAAGTTTTAAGCCAGGAAGGAACTCAAGGTGCCTTTGAATTTTATGGTAAAAAAATCTTTATTTTCCCTAATCTCTAACTGAAAGATAGCATTTTATTCAATTATGATGATAGGCAATAAGCTATAGCAGTATCAGCAATGCCTATGACTTGTCACCAATGGAAATCACAGATATTTCTGTATCATGATGTTTGAGATATCTTGAAATGTCTCTTAGGCACCTTATTACTT
>NW_028026033.1:0-620 GCF_054177405.1 Leptonychotes weddellii
AAAAGAAAAAGAAAAAGTGGGACAAACCACAGGAAGTGTTGAAGTGAAGATGAGTAAAGAGGGTGTCCATGGAAAAGTGCAGCAATATTGACACTGAGAGAGAGAGACAGTGCTGTTACACAGTGGAGTTGGTCAAATAAGCAAATATAGTAAAAGGATAATAGGAGGTAGGTTTCTCACTGCTAAGAAAGGAGTGATATGTTTTAAAGGGAGGAAACTACAGTGATCCCTGTGGTGTTGGAGAGAAATTGCTAGAGGTAGATGTACAGAGGTGTGTATGCTGGATGTGAGTATGCACACACACACGCGCGTGCACACATGCACCTGCACACCGCATTAGCAGTGAGCACAGAGCATGCCTCGGTTTAATCTCTACATACCATGCTCTGATAAAAGGAACCAGGACTCTCTGAAGAAATGGCTGAGCCCATGAAATGGCTCAGAGAATACAAGATGAGCACAGAACATCTTCTTGTGCTGACAAAGAAATGCTCCAATAAGAATGGGAACATGTCAAAAACACACAAAGACCACAATGAAGGGGCCCCTACTGGCAAAATTTGGGAGAACTGGAGCATAGGAAGGAATAATAGTAATAGATAGTAATAGATTCTAACCCA
>NW_028026034.1:0-620 GCF_054177405.1 Leptonychotes weddellii
GGGAGAGGGAGAAGCAGACTCCCTGCTGAGCAGGTAGCCCCCATGCGGGACTCGATCCCAGGACTCCAGGATTATGACCTGAGCCGAAGGCAGTCGCTTAACCAACTGAGCCACCCAGGCGCCCAGCCATCCTGTTTCATTCTTGATGTTCATGTAGCCACCCAGAGTGCATCCTGGGAAAAGGCTTTGCAGCCTGCCTCCGCACAGCGATGCCCGCTTAGCGCCCACTCGGTGGGGCTCACTCGGAAACCTGGTTGGAAGCGGGGAAACCAGAAGCCCGCATTCTCTTACCGTGTCAACTGCAGAACACTGGTTCCGTTAACAGAACTGTAAGCTGGGCGTCCGGAGAAGGCAGGTCCTCTTCTTTCTATAGACTCCAGTCTCTCTACAACTATGTATTGGGCTGCTAGCACCTTCCACGCGGTAGCCACTTTGACTCCTGGGGCGCGTGTATGGGACTGGGTCAAAAAGAGTCGTCCACACAGCAGGTAGATGTTACCAGGCTGCCTCGGGCGGGCAGCTGTGCCGGGCTCGGTGGGATTCCCCACGACGAGACAGACACAGCCCTGCCCTCAATGGTGCATGTGACCTAGGAAGGTTGTAAAGACAGGCCTTCTATA
>NW_028026035.1:0-620 GCF_054177405.1 Leptonychotes weddellii
TCTTTTTAGCACTGAATAATCTATTGTTTGGATGTTACACAGTTTATCCATCCACTTAGAGAAGGGCATCTTTGTTGCTTCCAGGATTTGGTAACTATGAATAAAGCTGCTATAAACATCCATGTGCAGGTTTTCTTGTGGACAAAAGTTTTCAACTCTTTTAGGTATATATCAAGTACTGCAATTGTTGGATCGTATGGTAAGAGTATGTTTAGTTTTGTAAGGAACTGTGAAACTGTCTTCCAAAGTGGCTCTACCGTTTTGCATTCCCACCAGCAATGAATGATAGTTCCTGCTACTCTGCTTTCTGGCCAGGATTTGGTGGTGTCAGTGTCCCAGATTTTGGCCATTCTAATTGATGTGTAGTGGTATCTCATTGTTGTTATCATTTGCATTTCCCTCGTGACAAATGATATGGAGCATCTTTTCATATGATTATTTGCCATTTCTATTTCTTCTTTGATGAACTGTCTATTCAGATCTTTGACCCACTTTATAGTTGAGTTGTTAGATTTTTGTCAAGTTTTTTTTTTAAATTTTTTTTTATTCTTATGTTAATCCCCATACATTACATCATTAGTTCTAGATGAAGTGTTCCACGATTCATTGTTTGTGCATAA
>NW_028026036.1:0-620 GCF_054177405.1 Leptonychotes weddellii
GTGTCGAACCCTGGCTTCTTTCCTGGTTTGTCTGATTGGCTCCGAGCCCCGCCTGGTGAATTAATAAACTCATCTCCGGTCATAGTAGGGGAATTTTTGCATGGGACGGAGGGCTGTTTGGGAATCTGACATGATTTTGCGATGCTATGTGTATTTTTGCTAGTTTCTGGAGCACGTGAAGCAGTTAAAAAAAAAAAAAAAGCGGGGGGAGGCGGGAGTATGACCAGGAACTTTTGGAAAGATTTTATTTAAAGCCACATATGTCCTTTGGCTTCCCGGGGAGGTGGTGAAGTTTGCAGGGAAAAGTCCTGGACTGGGCAGGATAGTCCTGAGTGAAATTAGCCCCAGGACCTTTGACAAGTCACTGTTTCGCACCTCTGTCTCTTCACCTGTGAGATGGGGAGGTGGTCATCTGCCCTTATCAAATCATTGAGCTGGTGGGCATAAGAGCCTGGAGAATTGAATGTAATTTTATTTTTTTATTTTATTTTTTTAAGATTTTTTTTTTTTTTTAATTAGAGAGCACAAGAGGGGGTAGGGTCAGAGGGAGGAGCAGACTCGCTGCTGAGCAGGGAGCCCGATGCAGGACTCGATCCCGGGACTCCGGGATCATGACCTGA
>NW_028026037.1:0-620 GCF_054177405.1 Leptonychotes weddellii
GGGGCTTACATCCTGTTCTGTTTCTGTTGTTCTGCTTTGTTTCAGCGAGGCCTTCATTTTGGACAAAGGCGGGAAGATAATTACCAAGGACTGTGCCATCAGCCCTCCGGGTACAGAAACACTGTCCTGGGGTCTAACCTGACAGGGAGATGTCAGTGACAGCAGCGGGGACCCAGGCCCCGCCCCAGGCCATCTGCGCAGGGAAAGGTGCAGAGCGGGACCTCTGGACCCTTGCCTCCCCCGGCCCAGGGGTGGCCGCAGCTACGGCCCACATGGCGGGCCGCATCGGGAGCAGACAGGAGCCAGGGCCCAGCGGGGCAGCGGGGGATCCAACGCGCCACCCTCAGCAGGCTGGCGGCTCGGGGGAAGGAAGGAGCTGGCCCTTACTGAGCGCCAGCTCAGCATCCTGCCTTTTGTCCTCTGCCGCCCATTCGATAGCTCTCTCTCTGTTCTGCACCTTATCCCAGCAGCACGGGTGGCCCTCCTTCTAAAACATCTCAGTGTTTGCTGCTGGAAGAAGTTCAGCCACCTGCAGACACAGGTACTCGCACGACGCCCTCCCCCTCCCTGACCTGGCCCACATGGGAGCAAGCCCATCCAGCCGCCGCTCCGGTCCCCTC
>NW_028026038.1:0-620 GCF_054177405.1 Leptonychotes weddellii
TATTTGTATATATTGCAAAATTATCATGACATGACAATAAGTCTAGTTAATATCCATCACCATGCATGGTTACAAATTTTTTTCTTGTGATTGGAACTTTTAAGATCTACTCTCTTAGCAATTTCAAATACACAGTACAGTATTGTCAACTGTAGTCACCTATGACTTACTTATTTTATAACTGGAAGTTTGTACTTTTTGAACCTCTTCACCCATTTCACCCAACCACCCTCCTTGCCTCCTAAGGATGATTTTATTCTTGAAATAGTTAAGTTTCATATTGCTATGTCCAATTATGGATCAGCTTTCACTTGTCCTGCTATTGCAAGGTAGTCCCTTTTAATCTGAAGGTTTCTTTCTTCTTCCTCTGGGGAAATTATGCTTATTTTATTTTTCAAATGATTTTATGTTCTCAATTTGATATTTTTGTTTTTTGTTTGTTTGTTTTATTTTCTGTTGTTACATCTTGTAGATTTGTCTTCTGGATCTCTTATGTTTTTTCCTCACATTTTTTTTTTTTTTTGGTTTTAATTTATTTTTTTTTTATTCTTATGTTAATCCCCATACATTACATCATTAGTTTTAGATGAAGTGTTCCATGATTCATTGTTTGTGCATAA
>NW_028026039.1:0-620 GCF_054177405.1 Leptonychotes weddellii
CACACACACACACACACACACACACTTCTCACCTGCCCAGGAAGCGTGCAATATCACATGGGAGAGAGAGATGGGAACAGTGACCTGGAGAGGTACTTCTTAAAGTCATAGTTTAAAAAAATCAATTATAGTAACTTATTGTCATATCTTCTACCTACATAGGTTTGCAGTAGTGATTTATAATCTTGTAGTTTCAACAGATTTTTTTCTCCAGCACTACTGGGGGATGTATCATGCCTCTATTACTAACTGGCTTACTGCAGTTGTGCTTCTCAGTTTTGAGTTGCATAGCAGGTCTTGCTAGAGAATGGGTAACGTAAGGGGATATGCAATCTGAGAAAACCACTTCCTCATTCTTATACTTCCCATCCCAGAATTGTTGGTGATAAGCTGTTTGGAGGAAAGCAAGTTCAAGGGAATAAAAAGTCCTATTTACTTTTTCCTGATTATTACCCAAGGAGCTATCAAAGAGCCCATATGAAACTATCAGAAAAATCTCTGGTTACTAAAAAAGAAATAACAAAAGCTTAAGTTTATTAGAAACTTGCCAAGCAAGGGAGCCACTGGTTGAATGAATTTCATCTAGTAGCCTCCCCTAGGTTCTTGAACTATTGAGTTTT
>NW_028026040.1:0-620 GCF_054177405.1 Leptonychotes weddellii
GTATTACATCTCCTGGGATCTAATTATTCCCCATCCATATAATAGACAAAGCATTTGCTTCCAATAGTACTATACAATGATGGGACAAGCATAGAATAGTAGTTACAGACACTGTGGTTCAAGAAGCATGAAAATGGAGGTAAAAAGGAGATGCTGGTCCAAAGCAGTTTTGAAATCCAGCTGAGCAAACTCCATTAGATTCAAAAACAATGGAGCGGGGATCACCACATCAAAAACTAATGATGTGTTGTATGGTGACTAACATAACATAATAGAAAAAAAAAAAAAAAAAGATTTCAAGGCCTGGAGATACTCTTCCATGGCTCTCAACTTTGACCTCCAGGGTCTCTGTTTTGCCCTCTGGCCATTGTTCCTTTTTCACTACTTCACTGTTTAGAATTTTTTGCTACTACATATACATCTAACAATCATGGGTGCAGTGTATACTAAAAGACATGAACCAGAAAGTGCTTAGCAGCACTATTTGGACAGTCTCAAACCAAAACAATTAATTTCCATTAATAGTAGACTGAATAAATTTATGTATAATATAAAAACAAGTGTATTTTCACAATGACTACATATACAAAGGGCTGAGAATTAATAAACTGTGGCATCAT
>NW_028026041.1:0-620 GCF_054177405.1 Leptonychotes weddellii
TCAAAGTTCACAAACTGGTCAGTTATTTGTGGCTTTTTAAAAACAGGTTTTTGATGACTTCCAGAAATAATAACTCTACCCCTTCTCCATCTCCCCAGATTATACCAATGAAATGATATGGTATTATTTCAATAACCTACAGGGCTAGCACCTGATTAGTGTTTCACTCCTTAAATGTAAGAAGATAAGAACAATACCTCCCTGAGTGATGTGGAGCCAAGTTTCACAGCAGCTTCTTTACAGTCAATAAATCCATTTTCTAATTACATACAAAGACATGTTTGTCTTTGACCCTGATTACATTAAAAATACCATAAGTGTCATTGCTTTAATGTGCATTATAGAAACATGACTCCCTAAGTGAATCTGATTCATTAATACATCTCTTTAACTACTAATGATTTTTGCAGACATGTAATAAAATATTTTATGGCTGTTTTCAACCATCTGTCCTTCTTTCTCAATATGAATTTGCCAGAGATGTAGTGAAATTTCCTGTGCTTTGTGCCATTACAAGTTCGTTGATACCAACACACCAATTAGACACAGTCACACTGTCACACATGCTGTACATGGAGCTATGCTCTGGGCACTGCTCGAGGAACTGGAACCTTCTGTTT
>NW_028026042.1:0-10686 GCF_054177405.1 Leptonychotes weddellii
GCAGCAAATTCTTCCTAGAAACATCACCAAAGGCAAGGGAAGCAAGGGCAAAAATGAACTATTGGGACTTCATCAAGATAAAAAGCTTTTGCACAGCAAAGGAAACAGTCAACAAAACCAAAAGACAACCAACAGAATTGGAGAAGATATTTGCAAATGACATATCAGATAAAGGGCTAGTATCCAAAATCTATACAGAACTTCTTAAACTCAACACCCAAAGAACAAATGATCCAATCAAGAAATGGGCAGAAGACATGAATAGACATTTTTCCAAAGAAGACATCCAAATGGCCAACAGACACATGAAAAAGTGCTCAACATCACTGGGCATCAGGGAAATCCAAATCAAATCCTTAATGAGATACCACCTCACACTAGTCAGAATGGCTAAAATTAACAAGTCAGGAAATGATAGATGTTGGTGGGGATGCGGGGAAGGGGGAACCCTCCTACACTGTTGGTGGGAATGCAAGCTGGTGCAGCCAGTCTGGAAAACAGTATGGAGGTTCTTCAAAAAGTTGAAAATAGAGCTACCATATGACCTAGTAATTGCACTACTGGGTATTTACCCCAAAGATACAAATGTAGGGATCCAAAGGGGTATGTGCACCCCGATGTTTATAGCAGCAATGTCCACAATAGCCAAACTATGGAATGAGCCAAAATGTCCATGGACAAATGAACGGATAAAGAAAATGTGATATATATACACAATGGAATATTATGCAACCATCAAAAGGAATGAAATCTTGCCATTTGTATGACATGGATGGAACTGGAGGGTGTTAGGCTGAGCAAAATAAGTCAATCATAGAAAGAGATGTATCATATGACCTCACTGATATGAGGAATTCTTAATCTCAGGAAACAATCTGAGTGTTGCTGGAGTGGTGGGGTGTGGGAGGGATGGGGTGGCTGGGTGATAGACATTGGGGAGGGTATGTGCTATGGTGAGAGCTGTGAATTGTGTAAGAGTGTTGAATCACAGTTCTGCACCTCTGAAACAATATATATTAAAAAAAAGAAGAAGTGGATAGCAGGAAGGGAAAAATGAAGGGGGTAAATCAGAGTGGGAGATGAACCATGAGAGACTATGGACTCTGAGGAACAAACTGAGGGTTCTAGAGGGGAGGGGGTGGGGGATGGGTTAGCCTGGTGATGGGTATCAAAGAGGGCACGTACTGAATGGAGCACTGGGTGTTACACACAAGCAATGATCATGGAACTCTACATCAAAAACTAATGATGTAATGTATGGTGATTAACATAACATAATAAAATTTAAAAAAAGGAAAAGAAAATGAGGGGGAAAAAAAAGAGTCTGAGAAGTTTGGCCACACAAAAGGGATTGATTTCTTCTTCCTGAGGTTGCACTGAGGAGTGGGGGCAGCAATCATTCAGATCTGGGGTTGAGGATTGGAGCACCACCATATTTATTTTTTTTTCATTGTCTAAAGCAGCATGAAAAGCCTTCAGGGAGGAAAAGCCACATAGAACAACCTTAAACAGCTTACACTGAGCCCAGACCCCTGGCAGAGGTGAAGCAACTTTGCCCAGGCAAAGACACCTGAGAATCAGTACATCAGGTCCCTCCCACCAAAGACTAGCAGGAACATCAGGCGAATACCAAGTTTATGGATCACACAGAACTGTAAATAGCCTGTGCTAGGGGAAAATAGTTTATAGAATTCAAGGTTTTTTCTCATGAGTCTCTAGTCTTTCAGTTTAAAATTTTCTTTTTCTTTTTTCTTTTCAACTTGTTTCTTATTTTATCAACTCTTTGTTTTTAAGTCTTTTTTTAACTTTCATTTTTACATTTACATTTTATAGGTATATTCTTCATTTTTGGCTTCCTTTCACTGTATTCAGTTTTAATTTTGTATATTGCTTTCTTTACAATTTAGGATTTAGTGTCTTCTAATAAACAAACGAATCAAAATACACCCAGGACCAAGTGGATCACCCTGTTTTGTCCATCTGGGAGATTATATTCTCTCCCCCACCTTTTTTTTTTCCTTTTTCTTTTCTTTTTTGGTTACTGACCTCTTTGGATTTGTCTAGTATGTATTTTGCTGGGGTCATGGTTGATATTTTTGATTTTGGTCTCTCATTCATACATTCTTCTCTGGGCAAAATAACTAGAAGGAAGAATTCAAAACAAAAGAAGAGAGTCTGTTTCTTGGTTTGTCTCTCTCTCTCTCTTTACCTTTACTCATTTGTTTTGTTCCTTAAATTCCACACACCAGTGAAATCATAAAGTATTTGCCTTTCTCTGATTGACTTATTTCACTTGGCATTATACCCTCTAGTTAATCCATGTTGTTGCAAATGGCAAGATTTCATTCTTTTTATGGCTGAACAATTTTCCATTGTATATATACCATAACTTCTTTATCCATTCATCTACTGATGGACACTTAGGCTGCTTCCGTAAGTTGACTATTGTTTATAATCCTGCTATAAACATAGGGGTGCATTTATCCTTTTGAATTAGTGTTTTTGTATTTTGGGGGTAAATGTCCAGTAGTTCCATTACCAGTTTGTAGGGTAGTTCTATTTTTCACTTTTTGAGGAAACTCCATACTGTTTTGCACCATGGCTGCACTAGTTGCATTCACACCAACAGTACAAGAGGGTTCCTCATTCTCCATATCCTCACCAACACTCTTTGTCTCTTCTGTTTTTTATTTTAGCCATTCTGACTACTGTGATGTGATATCTCATTGTAGTTTTGATTTGCATTTCCCTGATGAATGATGTTGAACATCTTTTCATGTGTCTGTTGGCCATCTAGATGTCTTTTTTGAAAAATGTCTATTCATGTCTTCTGCCCATTTTTTTTTTTAGAGAGAGGAAAGGGGAGGGGGAGAGGGAAAGGGAGAGAGAGAATCTTAAGCAGGTTCTATGCCCAGCACAGAGTCTGATGCAGGGCTCTATTTCACAACTCTGACATCATGACCTCAGTTGAAATCAAGAGTAGGATACTTAACCAACTGAGCCACCCAGGTGCCCCACTTCTGCCCATTTTTAAACTGGATTATTTCGGGGTTTTTTTGGTGTTGAGTTCTAAAGTTCTTTGTATATTTTGTCAGATATGTCATTTGCAAGCATCTTCTCCCATTTAGTAGGTTGCCTTTTATTTATGTTGATAGATTCTTTCCCAGTGTGGAAGCTTTTTATTTTGGTTAGTCACAATAGTGTATTTTTGCTTTTGTTTACCTTGCCTCCAGAGACATATCTAAAAAATATTGCTACAGCTGATGTCAGAGAAATTACTGCCTGTGCTCTTTTCTAAGATTTTTATGGTTTCAGGTCTCACATTTAGGCCTTTAACTCATTTTGAATTTATTTTTTGCATATGGTATTTAAAAGTGGTCCGGTTTCATTCTTTTGCATGTAGCTTTCAAGTTTTCTCAACACCATTTGTTGAATAGACTATCTTTTACCCATTGGATACTTTTTCTTGCTTTGTCCACAATTAATTGGCCATATAGTTGTGGATTCATTTCTGGGTTTTCTATTCTGTTCCATTGATCTATGTGTCTATTTTTTGCCATTACCACATTATTTTGTTCTCTACAGCTTTGTAATAAAACTTGAAATATGGAATTATGATGCTTCCACCTTTGCTTTTCTTCTTCAAGGTTGCTTTGGCTATTCATGGTTTTTGTTTTTCCATACAAATTTTAGGATTGTTTGTTTTAGTTCTGTGAAAAATGCTATTGGCATTTAATAGAAATAGAGAGTAAAACAGTGATTGTCAGACACTGTGGGGTGGGGGAAATGGAAAGATATTTGTCAAAGGCAGAAACTTCCTGCAATAAGATAAATAAGTTCTAGGGTTCAAATTCATGTCATTGTGACTATAATTAACTGTACTGTATTATATACTTTAAAATTGTTGAATGTAGATCTTAAATGTTAGTGCTACCAAAAGAATGGTAGTTATATGAGGGAATTAAGATGTTAACTAATCTTATTGTGGTAATCATTTTATAATATATAGGTTCATCAAAGCATCACATTTTTTCCCTTATACTTATATATGTCATATGTTAATAACATCTCAATAAAGCAGGACAAAAGATAAAAGCAATACAAAAATTAAAAATTCAGGATGATATAAAAATAAAATAATAATTATAGGTAGTATTTATGTAATGCTTACCTGGAGTCAGACTTTATTCTAACTATTATCTGTAAATGAGCTCATTTTATCTTTACATCAGCCTTATTAAAATTCTATTTTAAGATGAGAAAACTGAGGCTCAGCTAAGTGAAGCCACTTGCCCAACTTCACACAGCTAGAAAGCAGAATAAGTTGGGATTTGAAAACAGCAGTCTAGCTCCAGAGTCTAGCTCTTAATTACAAAACAGAACAGCACAGGGGCGCCTGGGTGGCTCAGTCGGTTAAGCGGCTGCCTTCGGCTCAAGTCATGATCCCAGGGTCCTGGGATCGAGCCCCACATCAGGCTCCCTGCTCGGCGGGAAGCCTGCTTCTCCCTCTCCCACTCCCCCTGCTTGTGTTCCTTCTCTCGCTGTGTCTCTCTCTGTCAAATAAATAAATAAAATCTTAAAAAAAAAAACAGAACAACACAAATGTATGAACTGCACAAGTGTGGCCTCAGGAATCAGACAGCCTGGGTTCCAATTCAAGCCCTGACATTTACCAGCTGTGTGAAATTGGTCAAAATACTCCACTTCTTTGTACTTTGGTTTTCTCTGTGAAAAAGAAGTAATAATAGCATATAAATCAGAGGGCTGCTGAAAGGAGTCAATGAGATAAAGCACATAAGCATGCTAAGGTTGTCTCTGACACAATGTACTCAATAAATGTTACCTATAAGCATTTAGAAAAGACAGAACTTTGTGGGATTTATATATTTGGGAATGATGGGAGCCAGTAAAGAAAGAGGGTGATGCTATTATGAAGAGAAATAAATAATTCAAAATTAAAAAAAAAGAATTAGAAATAGGCAGTATCATGACAGTCGACAGAAGCATATGGTAATGTAATGTAGTTAATTGGTCTTAATTAGACTATAACCTCCACAACCCTTAATCTGTGTTAAGTCCCAGTTCTGCTATTTTCAGTGGCTACATGACATTGAGCAGGTTATGTAATCCCAAATCTGCCTCAGTGTTTTTATATGTAAAGAGAGAACACCATTAGTACTTACCACAAAGAGTACTGGGATGATTAAATGCACTAACACATACAAAGCACTTTGAACAATATTTGACACACAAGATGCTCCCAATGAATGTTGGCTTGTATTATTTCCAAATTGAGAGAAATATTTGCTTAATGAAGTTTGGCAGCACCTATGAAAGGAAAGGAGACAGAAAGAATAAAGGGAAACCTAACATTTAAGTGTGCATGTCTTCAAATCCATCCCCTCTTCTTCATCCCCACTGCCCAGGACCTTGTTTGGATCCTTATTATTTCTCACCTGGTCTTATTGTATATGGAGTGGAACAAGTAGGACATGAGTTGAGGAAAAAGAAACAACCTTGTTTGCCTGGATCATCAGGTTGAAGAAGGTTCTTGATTGCTTGGTGAGAGAATTTAGACTTGACCCTAAAGGCAATAGGGAGTCCTGGAAGATTTTGGAACAAAAAATAGTATTGTAGAATTGTGGGTATGTTTTTAATTATCTTAATTGAATTAAGATTAGGTTTGGGAAACTAATTAGAAGACTTTCCAATTACCCAGATAGAGATGACTAGTGCCTGACAAGTTACTAAAGAAGGAAAGACAGGATACAAGAAATATTGGGGAAGCTAATGAGATGTTGAAAATTAATTTAGTCACTCAATATTCATTGAACATCTATTATATGTCTGGTATGGTGACAGGCTTTGGGGATTCAGCAACACATAATAATTCATTCATCAACAAATATTTATTGAACAATGACAAAGTCATGCATTGTTCTAGGAGCTGGAGATTCAGCAGTGGTTCCTGTTTTCAAGGAGCTCAAACCCTAGACTGGGGAAAGATAATTAAGGTAGATTTTGACAATGCTGGGATAAAGATTAAATCAGCATGAAACCTAGTCTGTTCTGGCAATGGGAGCCATGCTACCTAAACTGTGTCATCCTCGGGAGTAAAATAACAGGGGTGGAAGTAAGAGAGAAAAGAAGAGACCAGGTTGTGAAGATTTTTGATGTCACAATAGAAAGTTTCAACTCTTTCTTTTGGGCAAAAGGTGGGCATTACAGGATTTAAATAAGGGTGTTTGATCCAATTTTAGAAATGTTGTTCTGAGAGTAAAGGTGGGGTGGACTAGTTTGTAAATGTAAAGACAGTGTAGAATGTAAAGAACAGAGAAGACTCCCAAATTTCTAGCAGGTCAGAAAAGTCCCATAGAGATCCTCCAATATTAACCAACTTCATTCAATTTTATAGACTGAGATTCCAGAGAGGTCAAGTGACTGGTCGTATAGCTAATAAAATAGCAAACCTTAAATCTATAGGTCTGCTCTGATTCTCAGTATAGTGTTCTGATTACTATTTCCTGGTTTGGAACTAGAAGATGGTCAGTAAAAAGGACTACAAGAATAGGGATGGCAAGTATGAACAGCAAGATAATGAGAGAGAGATTAGAAGACAGGATTTCAAACTGGGTCTGGGGGGGCAGTAAGGGGTGAAGGGTGGGAGGAGCTTTGTTTTTTCCACATTAGTAACTCCAAAGTTTTACAAACCTTACCACTAAAAAAGGAATATTCCTTTGTCATGAGGCCAAGGAAAGGTGAACGGCAAGAGAGTTGGAGGGGGGCGTGCTAAGAAAGTATATGCAGTCTGTAAAGGAAACATGGGATGTAACCTTTAAAGAACAAGTCAGAAAGTTGAGATTTTTGCCTATTTTGCTAACCACAGCCTCAATCACGAAAGATGTACTCCAGTGCCCTCTGCTGAATCCTAAAGGCTGTCTACCTATCTTTGAGCGAGGCAGGCTCAGAGAAAAAGCTAAGATGGCGGCGACGCCCGCACACTGTATTTCTGTCATAGAGCATAATGGGAAGGATTTGGAAGCAATAACTGGAGGATGGACCCCAGACGCTGACCGCTGGATTTGGGGTTTTGAATCCCAGAGCTGTGACAGCACCTTCCTTGCGAAAGCACTTTGGAAAATCTGAAGAGGTCTCTGACAGGTATGGCGATGTTGTCATTAATGCAGACAATCCAGTAGGCGGCGGTAGAGGGCAGCATGCTAGCCACAGCCATTCTTTATTTCTATCTACAACTGAGCTGTTACGACAGGATTTGAAGCTGAGTTAAAGTTTAAGATTGGTGGAATTTAGACTTTAGAGCAAAGAATTTTAATCTGAGACACTTGGGTGAGTCACATAGCAGGGCTTTGTGGCAGTGGTGAAGATCAGTGAGTGAAGGCTTTGAAATAGTATATAAAAACATTCATGTGTAATTTTCTGTGCATTTTAGGGTAGAGAGTGTTCAAAGATTTCATTAGATTTTCCCAAAGGGATTGGTGAATCTTTCCTTTAAAAATGTGAGGTTCTAGGCCAAAGATAAGGTGCTATAATGATTATGTAGAACTTTAGAGCCAGACTCTGGTTTCACATCTATACTCCACTAACCCCTAGCTGTGTGATCTTAGGCAAGCATCTTAATCTGTCTGTGCTTCAGTTACTTATCTGTAAAATGAGGATAACAGCAGTGACTACCTCTCAAAGTTGTTATAAAATTAGTTTATTAACTAAAAATTTTTATAATAAGCATTTATTAAGTAAAAATAATTTAATATCTTCCCCAAAAGTTTAATAACCCTTGGTAGCATTAGAGGATCTCATGTTGTTACACTATCAACATCAATTCTCTCCTTTGATCCTCCTTATGATTTTATAGGGTTGGTTAACACATAAGGAGAATTGAGACAGGGACAGGCTAAATAACTTTACATAAGGTTGTTCAGCTAGTCAGTGACAAAGTTAGGATTCTAGATTCTTAGCCTAGTGCTATTTCTATTATGCTGTGATGGACTGGTGCAAAGGACCTTATAGAAACTTGGGTTAAATCTTCTAACAATGACTCTCATTGAGAATAAATCCTCTGGTGGTTCTGTATCTATCCTGGGCTTGAACATATGTGACAGGGAGCAAATT
The DNA here is from genome assembly GCF_054177405.1 of Leptonychotes weddellii. Classification (NCBI taxonomy): domain Eukaryota; kingdom Metazoa; phylum Chordata; class Mammalia; order Carnivora; family Phocidae; genus Leptonychotes; species Leptonychotes weddellii. Next base: position 8,131 of record NW_028026042.1, read on the forward strand.
GCATATTGGGCAACCCAACTCATTTATAGTAGAGTAACTTAATTGTGATGTGCCCTATTAACATTCAGATTTGTCCAGGTTTCTCACATGTTAAAAGAAAGTAAAAGCTTTCCTTGACACTGTTCCATCTCCAGTTGTCACCTTCTCTCCTTCTCTTCTCAGTAGGCTTCAAAAAAGAGGGTTGGGTTTCAAAGCCTTCACTTCTGCTTCCCCTATCAACTCACTTCCCTAAGCATTTTATCAGTGCCCTTCTTATTGGCAAGGCCAGTAGACACTCTTTTGACCCATGTGCTACTTAATAACCTTATTGACCCTTGATCTGTAAGGTACCATCTCCCTCTCCTTTTATGGTTTATTTTCCTCTGCCTATTCCTTAAGTATTGATATTCTGTAGACATATGTCCTTGGCCTTTTCTTCTTATGTTACATTTATTTCCTGGATGATCTTATCCCCTCACTCAGTTTCAAACAACACCTGAAGCTAATGGCTATTAAATTTATGTCCACAGCTCAGGCTGCTTTCCTCAACTTAAGACCTACTTATCAAACTGCCTACCATACATCTCACAAGCACCTCCAGCTCTTTTTTTCTTTTTTTAAATTTTATTATGTTATGTTAGTCACCATACAATACATCATTGGTTTTTGATGTGGTGATCCACGATCCACTGTTTTCATATAACACCCAGTGCTCCATGCAGTACTTGCCCTCCTAAATACCCATCACCAGGCTCTTTTTTCAAAAACTGAATTTGTCATTTTCCCCTTGCCTTAGATCCAAAGTGCTGCTGTCCAACTTAGTCACCAAAACCAGAACTTTGGCTATAATTCTTGATTTATTTGTTCTACTTTAACTCTTACACCCCACCAATCATCAATTTACCTGTTCATTTAACAAGTACTAACTGAACACCTATTTTGTTTCCAGCATTATGCTAGGTGCTGAGGATATAGCACCTAGTTCAGTCCCTAACACAACCCATATCTTTGTGCAACTTTCATTCCATTATCAAGGCAAATATTAAGCTGTGATTTATACAATTACAATTTTAAGTCCTGAGAATGATGACTGGTGTGCTATGGAAGCACCTAATCTGGAGTCATGGAAGACTTCCCTGAGGAGGTGATATTTGAATTGAGGGCTGAGGAATGAATAGGAATTCATTACATAAAGAGAAGTAAGAGAGTCTGGACAGAGGAGAGAGCATGTGTACAAGGTCCAGAGACAGTGAGGAGGGTGACATATTTGAGAATCAAAAAGGCTATTGTGTGGGGCACTTAGAGAACACAGGACAAAGTAGCATGAAACAAGGCTGGGAAGGTGGGCAGAATCTTTATAGGCCATAGGAAGAATTTGGACTTTTTCCTAAGACTAATGAGGAGCAACTGAAGAGTTTTCATCAGAGAAGTGACATGGTCAAATTTGGGTTTTGAAACGATAACTCTGCCTGCTGAAAGGCAAACCAGAAGACTGGGGAGACCAGTTAGGATGCTTCTGAGGTAGATCAGGCAAGAGAGGTTGTGGCTTCTATTAGTTTTGTAACAGTGAAGGTCAGAGAGATGGGCATAATCAGGGATTATTTTAGCAAATAAAACAATAGGACATCAAGATTGACTAGATATGATGGGTAAGAGGTGGGGACGTAGCGAGAATAAAAGTCCTAGGTTTCTAGTTTCTTGCTTGAAAAACTAAGCGAAGGTGGTGTCATTTTCTTAGTTGGGAACAGTATAAGGAAGAACAAGTTTGGGGTACAGTGAGATGATTAGTTGAATTTGAGATATCATAGTTTAATCGAAAATTTTTTTTTGCTTTCCCAGTGATACATAAAATAATGATATTTCTTGAAGAGGATGCCATATTAATTTTAGTTAAATTTTCTTGTTGAAAACAGGAACATGAATGAGGTCACTTAGGGAGAGAATATAGACTCAGAAGAAAAGGGAATAGAGGTCTGAACCTTGAGGATTTCTAACATTGAAAAATCCAGGAGAGAGAGATGAATTTGCAGAGAGAGAGAGAGAGAGCACTTACACAGGAAAATAGGAGGAAATCTAGGAATGTCTAGTGCTCCAGAAGACAAAAGAGAGTACTTTATTTTTTTAATTTAATTTAATATTATTATGTTATGTTAGTCACCATACAATACATCATTAGTTTTTGATGTAGTGATCCATGATTCATTGTTTTCATATAACACCCAGTGCTACATGCAGTACGTGCCCTCCTTAATACCCATCACCGGGCTAACCCATCCCGCCACCCCCCTCCCCTCTAAAACCCTCAGTTAGTTACTCAGAGGGCATAGTCTCTCATGAATCATCTCCCCCTCCAATTCACCCCTTCATTTTTCCTTTCCTTCTCCTAATATCCTCCATGCTATTCCTTATGTTCCACAAATAAGTGAAACCATATGATAATTGACTTTCTCTGCTTGACTTATTTCACTTAGCATAATCTCCTCCAGTCCCATCCATGTTGATGTAAAAGTTGGGTATTCATCCTTTCTGATGGCTGAGTAATATTCCATTGTATATATGGACCACATCTTCTTTATC
>NW_028026043.1:0-620 GCF_054177405.1 Leptonychotes weddellii
TCCACTCCAGGTCAAGCATTCTGATTACTACAGCCCCAAGCCTATGTAAATATTCTGTTCCTCTTCAAAATCTTGCATATTAATTTTAGCATCCACCAATGGCTCTTGTTTGCAATAATTATTGTATGGTATTTATCTAACAGTGAGTTCTTATTACCGTCTTTCTGTAAGGAAGAGCCTTCCCTTCCTTCCCATTTATATTTTATATCAGTATGGATTCATGGATATTTATTTTATCATAAGGACTAAAAACCCAATACCATTATGATTTTATCGGTCAAAATGTTCCAGTTTTGGCAACTAGGAGCAGCTTAAGGTTGGTTCTTATGTTCTTTTAACAAGTTTTCATCCCATTTTGAGCACTTCCTTACTTTCTGGCCCAAGATGTCCCAAGCTCAGCTTGTATTTTCCCTCCTCTAACCCTGACATCAACTACTTTCTCCAAGGAGTCTTGATTCCTTTTCTTGGGGCATAAGTGTTTATAAACCATGATCTAAGCACTGTGTGTGCTCATTACTATGGTAGTGCAATTCCTTCTAGAATCTCTTAACGGACAGACCTATAAAACATATGGAAGAATAAGCATCTGCGTGTACATCTACATCGGTATTGTTGGAGGC
>NW_028026044.1:0-620 GCF_054177405.1 Leptonychotes weddellii
CTGTCAACTGAAGTGTCTTAGTTCTAATTCACATGACTTCTCCATGTGGCGTGGGCTTCTTCCACCATAGCAACTGGGTTCTAAGAAGTATTCCAAGAAAAAAGGAGCGAGTAACCAGTTCTCTTAGGCCTGGATTCAGAAGTCTCAGAACATATCCATTTCAATCTATTGGTAAAAGCAGTCACAGGGCCAGGCTGGATTCAATAAGAGGAGAAATAAACTTCACCTCTTGATGTGAGAAGCAGCATACACATAGAGCGAAAGGAAGAATGTTGTTGTTGGAGGCCCTCTTTGGAGACTAGCTACCACAGTTTGGGCTTTACTCTTACACAATAACGTTGCACATTTTTAATCTTTTAAAATATTTCCCACTTGATAGTCAAACAGTACTATCTTATTTAAATTTGCATATCCTTAATTACTAGTGAGGTTATGAAATTATATGTATATACACACTCAGATATACAGTTGACCCTTGAATAATGCTGGGGGTTAGGAGCACCCACACCCCCATGCAGTAAAAAAATCCATATATAACTTTTAACTCCCCCAAAACTTAACTACTAACAGCCTATTGTTGACTGGAAGCCTTACCAGTAACATAAACAGTCAATTGACAC
>NW_028026045.1:0-620 GCF_054177405.1 Leptonychotes weddellii
GAGCCTCGGCACCCAGACCCGGGCCGGGCCGCGCACGGAGCCTCGGCACCCAGACCCGGGCCGGGCCGCGCACGGAGCCTCGGCACCCAGACCCGGGCCGGGCCGCGCACGGAGCCTCGGCACCCAGGACAGAAACGTTGCTGGGGCCAGACGGACGTCCAGCGAGGAGGGAGGCTGAGTTCCAGCTCCCCTGGCGCTGATAACAAGTGTACCGGACAACGAGAAACAAAACAGCCTGGTGCGGACACAGAAGATTTACAAGCTTAATCTCCTGGACATAAATAGCCCTCGGCCCCAGCACACGTACAGGACGCACATTCTTGCCCGGCACACAGGCCGCCTTTGGGAGCCGGCCACCTCCTGGTCTGCGGAGCAGCCTCAGCAGATTCTGCAGGAGGCGCGGGGGCCGTTTCCTGACCTCCAGGACAGCAGGCCAGACGTCTGCGATGAAAACGAAAGCAGAAAGGCATGTGTGTGCGCGCAAGAATTCCACAGCGGGCCTCAGGGCTCCGGAAAAGTGAGAACAAGCTGCCGACGCCCGGGCACCCGGCTTCCAGAGCACCATGCCTTCAGTCCACGCCGCCCAGAGCTCCCTGATAAAGATGACACCTCCCCACGGA
>NW_028026046.1:0-620 GCF_054177405.1 Leptonychotes weddellii
TACATAAAAAATCAGTCATCATACCAAGAACCAGGAAAATCCTTGTATTAATGAGAAAAAGACAATAGATGTCAACATTAATGTGAATCAAATGTTGGAATTATCTGACAATGATTTTAAAGTAGTCGTTTAAATTATTTCAACAGTCACTTGTAAATTCTCTTGAAACAAATAAAAAAATTAAAAATTAAAAAAAAAAACAATTTAAAAAAAGAACCAAATGGTTTCAGAAGGTCCAAGGTGGTGATATAGAAAGACCTTGCATTCACCTCCTCCATGGATACACAAATCTAAAACTATTTATAAAGGAATTCCACCTGAAGAACTGAGGGCTGATTAAGCAGCTTATGCACAACAACAAAGAACACAGAGAAAGGCAAGAGAGAACTTGGTAAAGAAGGGAGCTCTCCCATGCTGCAAACTGCAGTAGGGAGGAATAACACAGAGTTTGTGAGCAGATTTGTCTGCCTTGGGCACAGAAAAAAAAAGTGTAGTTTAAGAGTGCAACTAGAATATAAAAGGAACTGGCCCTAGAATCCTGACAAATGCTGGCAGCTGCTTCCCAGGTGCTGGCCAGCACCACTGTGGACCTTTTCCCTTCACCTTGATAGCTTAGATAG
>NW_028026047.1:0-620 GCF_054177405.1 Leptonychotes weddellii
CCTGGGTGGCTCAGTCTGTTAAGCATCTGCATTCAGCTCAGTTCATGATCCCAGGGTCCTGGGATCGAGTCCCGGGATTGAGCCCTGCTTTGGGCTCCCTGCTCAGCAGGGAGCCTGCTTCTCCCCCTCCCTCTCCACTTGCTATCTCTGTCTCTCTCCTCTCAAATAAATAAATCTTAAAAAAAAAATGTGGGCTCAGTAAAAATGGATCTCATTTCAAATGAAATCAAAGATGAACCTTAAGTGAGACATTGAGAAGGGCTCTGCGGAGAGGGAGCGCTGGAAACTTCTTTCTTCCAGTTCATGGCTCTGCTGCACTGACTGTGCTCCAAGGTGGCCTGGCGGCCCTCTGCCTGCGTGGCTAAGGGTGCCCATGTCAGGCTTCCACTCTGGCCCTGGCTGTCCTCAGCACCGTCTTGCCCTGGGGGAGCCTGACGTCCAGGCTCACCATCTAGCGTGAGGACCACTCAAAGGGAAGCTCTGATGAACCTGCTTGGGAGGCTGGGAGCAGGACTGTGGGGGGGTCCACGCCCAGAGCCCACAGACAGCTACACCCTCCTCCTTCTTTGAGCAGCTTCGGTGGCATGGGCTGCAGCTCGATGTTTCCTTGCCCCGGGCTT
>NW_028026048.1:0-620 GCF_054177405.1 Leptonychotes weddellii
CAATCTATTTCCTTTCCTTTAATGATAAAGTTGAATTAATGTAAGTTCTTCACATGAGTCAAGATAACATGAGGACGAAGAATAGGTTTCTATCCTCTTTTTCCACTTTATTAAGCAAACACATGAACAGCCTTTCAGGAATGATGTTTGGGTGTGGTAAATATATCTGCTTTCCAAACAAACTGTCTGTTTCCTTCCTCGCAAAGAGGAAACGTCCCCTGCAAATATATACATCAAGCCCAATGAGAAATTTGGAATAAAGACAGGAGGCGGCTGAGGTCTGTCCTTTCATTATGCAAAAGTGGCTTGTTTAAGCAAACAAACTGTAATTAATATTGGTTTTGATCAAAATAACCACTTATTCCTTACAACTGTGTAGACACTACCAGATGTTATACACACAGAACCTGTAATCCCAGACGTGAAAGAGGACTTCATGATCAGCTTTCCTCTATGTATCTGCCCTGATTTTTTTTAACCCCTTTAGAGTGTTTACCACAAAACGAAATGATCTTATTTCTTGCTGATGTCACCTGTCTTTCCTCTCTAGAAGGTATGCTTTTTTTATTTTATTATTTTTTTAAAGATTTTATTTATTTATTTGACAGAGAGAGACACAG
>NW_028026049.1:0-620 GCF_054177405.1 Leptonychotes weddellii
GGAGGCAAGGATGTGTCATCTTTCTGGGAGAAAAGTCTCTGCCCACCGCCATGTTGGTGTCTCCAGCTCTTCAGTTCTGCTCTTTTGTGCATGTGCCTTTGTAGATTAAATCTGAGGACAGTCACTGTCAGCGGGCATGAATCCCAACATGGATGCCACCCGTCAGAGACAACCCATGGACACACAGGCAGGTCCTGATCACAGGCTCTGTCCCGGGCTGGAGACATGTCTGTATCTTAATATGATTTCTGAGCCACATGCTGGAAAATGGAGATGCGCTATTGTAGACTTGCCCCATTGGTTGGTTGGCTGGTTGGCATTCCTCCAAAGACCCAAACCCTGCCAGGTCACGCTGGCTGAGGTTCTGCTAGGTCAGCCATGGCTGGTTGGAGCCCCATTGAGTGTTTGGGTCTAAAACCCGTGTTGACCTTGAGTCGTGGGTAAGGACTTGTACTTGGGTCCTCAAAAGGGTTTTGCTTCAAATATTGCTGTTGACTATAAACACAGTCACTGTCCTTAACATCAGTGTTACGAATCCCTAAAAATAATGGGACCCCACCCCTCCGAGGACAATAAGAGCATCGGGGTTGACTTGCTGAGTTGATTTGTGTTAATGACTG
>NW_028026050.1:0-620 GCF_054177405.1 Leptonychotes weddellii
GCCTAATTAGCGTTGCTGCGCTCTGCTGAGGCAGCTGACTCATTCTAGGGATTTGGGAATTGCTTGCTTCCCAGAGGAGGTGACACTGAGCAGTGTCCTCAGCACCAAGTAACGCGTGCCAGGCAGACTGCGGCGCTGATGTGGAGGCAGAGTGAACTGCACATGGAGAGGAGAGGTTGCAGGTCAGACAGAAAGGCTAGTTTAGAGCATCTGAGGGGAGTGGGGAAAGAGATGAGGATGGGAGAAAAGCAGGAGTCAAGACATGAAGGACTTTGAATTCTGTGCGAATATGGGGGTTACCAGAAAACATGATTGAATTTTTGAAAGATAATTAACAATAGCATAGAGCAGAAAGCAGTAAAATTTTCTATAAAGGCCTAGATAGAGTTGCCAGATAACATAAAGAAAGCCCAGTTAAATACTAATTTTATTTTCAGACACAGTCGATTCTCATTATTTGCAGTAGTTATGGTCTATGGAGTTGCTTCCACAAACACTGAATGAGGGGAAATCAAGGCAGGTTCTTACAAGCTTCTTCTCACATTTTTATCAACTGATTAATATACGAGCTCATTTTACGTGTGTTTCTATTTAAAGACACTTTATTTATGTTGTTGATT
>NW_028026051.1:0-620 GCF_054177405.1 Leptonychotes weddellii
AAAAAAAAAAAAAATAAAATAAGACACTTTGAGATAAAAGCAGAACCAAAGACGAGAGAGAAGACCCATCAGAGGAGCACCAAGTCCTCTTGGGAGAGACTAGTGAGTGGTTTGGGACCCACCAGGAACCCACTTCACAGTTTCTCAGTAGCTGAAGAAAATGAGTAGAGTTGGCTGAAGAAATTTAGTAAAGTTTTGTTTTTTTTTTTTTTTCATTTCCTGGTTAGCAACTATGGTTTAATTAAGGTAGATTTGCAAGTAGGAAAGCTGAAATTTGGTCAGGTCCCGGTGGAGGTGTGGGGATATAACATATAGCTTCCTGAGCCTCAGCTCCTCCACCATGTCCTGGCTCGTCTGCAATTCCAGAACACAGCATTCTACCACTGTCTGACAGGTTTGGTGACTGGGAACTATAGTAACGACGATGGTTTGGGTGCTTATTTTATGACAGGTACTTAAAACTGCTGCATACAGTTATATAGATTATATATCACCAATACTAGAGGGCCAATATGCCTTTTGTTCATCTTGAATACGTGTGCATATTTTGATATTTTTTCTGGCACATGGTAGAAAGATGTTTTGACCAGATAAGCTATTTTGCAATTGTCTTCAAGACA
>NW_028026052.1:0-620 GCF_054177405.1 Leptonychotes weddellii
GCAACCCTACATAAGAACACAGTGCTTCAGGGGCACCTGGGTGGCTCAGTCAGTTAAGCATCTGACTTTGGCTCAGGTCATGATCTCAGGGTCTTGGAATCGAGCCCGTGTTGGGCTCCATGTTCATCAGGAGTCTGCTCGTCCTTCTCCCTCTGCCCCTCCTCCCCGCTCATGCACACGTGCGCTCTCTCTCAAATAAATAAATAAAATCTTAAAAAAGAGAAGAACACAGTGCTTGTTATGGTTGGTGACACCAGTGGGTAGAGGTTGGCTGTGGCAGGCACATTGCTCAGGGTAGGAGAGAGGGGGCATGGAGCAGTTTCCCCCATATGCGGGGCTGATGGGCACAGACACAGATGAAGACCTTGAATATCATGGTGGTGTATTACAGTTAGCACTGCTGAGATGCGTTATACTCATTTGGATGAACATTTAGGCCTATGAGGTAAGTAGTGTCTATAGCCTGGATTTTTTAAGATGGTCCAAATGGACCAAACACTTATTGTTGGCTGCATATAGTGGGAGAACTCATCTTCTGAAGTTCTGACTTTTAGTCAGTGGTTTTCCATCACTGATGATTTCAGAATGTCGCTTGTATTTTCCTTCCTGCTTTTCTCTTC
>NW_028026053.1:0-10685 GCF_054177405.1 Leptonychotes weddellii
TTTTTTTTTTAAACATATAATGTATTATTTGTTTCAGAGGTACAGGTCTGTGATTCAACAGTCTTACACAATTCACAGCACTCACCATAGCACATACCCTCCTAAATGTCTATCACCCAGCCACCCCAACCCTCCCACCCCCCAACAAACTGAGGGTTGCTGGAGTGGTGGAGACTACTACTTTTTATCTAAGTTTGTATTCAGGTAATATTTTAAAATAACCTTGTTAATACCGAGTCTTCAGAAATATTTATGGACATAGATTGATAAATCCATAAGCACGGACAGACCCATTTATTCATTCAGTCATTCATTTATCCAAGTAATATTAATTAAGTACCTTCTGTGTTCCCGGCAGTGTGCTAGATTTTGGGATACTGTGATGAGAAAACATGAGGCAATGTCCTTGCCTTTGTGCACATTGTTTTCTAGTGTATGCTGTGGATATGAAGCACAATTACACAAATTACTGTAAGTTTAAACAGTGTTGTGGTAAAAAGGAGATACACATGGACTACCGGGAAATGTAAAACAGGGATTTGACCCTGTCAAACAAGCCAGATAAGCATTTCTGAGCAAGTGACATTTGTGCTGAAATTTAGAGTGAGAAGAGCTAAGTGTTATAATGCGAGTGTAGACCAGAGGGGACAGTTTGCTTAAGAATGGATTAATGCTAGCTCTCATCCAAATGTTGATATACCCAAGGAATATTGGTGGACACATCTTTGTGACAGACTGGCTTTTTAATTTTTTTTTAGTTGATAGCTTTTGCTTTGTGAGTCTGGTGGGTGAGTTTCTGGAGTTTGACTGAATTTTGAAAAAATAAATTTGAAATGGAGAGGGAAGAGGTAGGTAGCTCTCATAGGAAGGGGAACTGGAGGGATCAAACATAGATGCTCAGGAGATGTGTGGAAAGTGTAGAGATGCAAGATCACTCTCTCAGAAACCTGACAGTAAATGACCTGGTTTTTGAAGGTGGATTTGCAGTTGAGGGGCTAATCCACTTTAGTTTGTACACATATGTTAAAAGACATTTATCAGTCCTCCTCATGCTTTTGTATTCCTTATCTTTTCTAATTCTTAGAGTAATTTTTTTTTGCAGTTTCCAGAAAATAAGCCACAGCAATGATAAATTGAGTCAGTCCTCTGCCTCATTAGAGTCATCCAAATAGGCTTCCTAGTTTTAACCACCAATTAATTACATAATATTATATATTCCCTCTCTAATCAGAGTTCTTTAACCAGTTTTAGAACAGCTTGAGGTACAGAGAACTACCATGTGATCTGCTCTTATCTATAAATAAATATTTTTAAGGATATGGGTTCAAGTGTTATCAATGTGATGATGTGTGTATTTATGTCTGTGTATGAGCTTGTGTATGTATGTAGAGGAGAATCAGGGGCTAGTTTGATATTGTCCCCACCCTTAAGCTTGTCAAAGTTTACATAGGATAATATCACTACCATGCAAAAAGCAACTTTTGAACAATACAGAGTTTACCTAAAGGTTGATTTGTCCAGCAGTTATAAGGGTAAAGACCAAAGGTAATTAAATAAAGACTGATGGGGGAGCTTTTATTAGGGATGTATGTTTATAATTAAACATAAAATCAAGAAAGGTGTCCTCTTAAATTTAGACCTGAAAATTTCTTTGAGCTGATAATTGTATTTTTGCTCAATTGACCTATGTCTCTTAAAAGTTTCATTTGCTTTCTATCTCAGTAGCTTCTCTGACTTCAAAATGCCATATATAGAATTCAGCTCAGTGCTAAATGATAGAACAGAAAAAAGCTTTAGTGACTTCTATCAGATTAAGCCTGGACAATAGCTCCTAAGCAAAAAGCATAACCCTGTATCTGCAAGGGTAAAGCAAATGGCTGTGAATAATGCAGCTCAATGCAAGAAGAGAACAGAGAGGTAAAAAAGTTTCCAGGCTTACTTCTGGTTCAATTCCATGACTATCTTTTTATGTATCTGCAGTGAATACAAGATTTTCTCATTGGCTAGCCTAAAAGGCTACGAAGTTCTGCTTTTCATGCTCTTCCTTTCCATGGAGCATTTTATTGCATTCCTTTTTTTTTTTTTTTCCCTAGGATAGTAAAACTCTTTATATCCTAATTGCTCAGTGGAGGATCCACATGCTTAGTATAATAATGAGCTGGCACAAAGCCTCGATTTCTGGAAGGCTCTGTGGATTCAGAGAAGTCACAAGGTCTGCTAAAATGAATTCCTTTTTGCTTGCAGTTGGTCCCCCAGGTAATGTAGACCAAAGAAGAAAGTTGCAACTTCAGACATTAGTGAAAAGGACCCATGATCTGGAAAGAAACTTTGTTCAAGTGAGGGCATGTCAGCCACAGAGCTTTTAAAAAATGAATCACAAAGTCCGTATGTTTTAGTGAAGTGCCACTGAAATAACTTAACATGAGCTCATTGTATAACATAAAATCACCTTTCGTTGACTCTGAGCCAAACCATTCACATTAGAGATTCAGCTGGTAGCCTGCCTAATGTTTGAGGGATTATTTCTACAAATCCAAGATAGATGGTGTGAATACTAACTGACTAATGAGAGGAGAAACTGTACAATAATGAAGGTCACTGTTGATATCCAAAAATGAGCATTCAAAATGATGTGGGGCTAGTGGCTCCAGTCCTCACAATGCAGGGTCAGCATTTTGAAAGCCATCATTCCCTCACCAGGTGTGGGTGATAGACACCCTTTCCCTGATTCCCTCCCCATGATATGGACCATGAAATACTCTTAAGGACATAGCTGCAATGTTTATCCTCATATTATTACTTTTTAAATGCAGTGAGCTGTCAGTTGAAAAGTACCAGGCTCATTATGTGCTGAGGAGTTAAGAGATCAAGACTGGTTATTAAGTTAGTACTCTGTTGTGCATTTTAGGGATGATCAGGATGTCAAACTAAAATGCTAAGTATGAGTTTAGATATACTGCCTTTGCTGGTGTCATTTTTATTTCCAGTCTATGGTCTTTGGAGGGTTTTTTTTTTTTTTTTTTTTTTAGCTCTATGCCTAACATGGGGCTCAAACTCATGACCCTGATATTAAGAGTCTCATGCTCTACCCACTAAGCCAGCCAGGTGACCCTTGTCTTTGGAGTTTTAATGCTGGTAATTTTTTTTTCAGCTTGGTGGTTTCCTCTTTATTATTAGTGTGACTCCTACCTCCCCCCCACACAATTTCTGTCCCTTCCGTCTACCCCCCAAAAAAAGAAAGTAGTGAAAGGAAGGGAATGTTGGGGTTCTGAACCCCTTGGGCAGTTAGAAAGGAACAGAAACCAAAACAATCACCTGATATGACAGCAGTTGGCCATCAACAAGTCGAAAGCAGAGTGGGCAAGGCGATAAGAGAAAGAGGAGAAAAGTGAGGTATTAAAGGCCACCTTCCCCCATTAACCCTCCTGCTAAGAGGGATTGGAGGAGAGCCTCAAACATTAGAAAGTCTAGGTCCTGAAGAAGGGAGGATGTGGTTGGGCCTGAAGGGGAGTAGGTCAAAGAAGGGGAACCACATCTCTCTTTGTAGAATGGAACCCCCACCTTAGGGGCAATGCTGATAAGTTTTTAAAGTTTAGAAAAGTAAAATGGTACTTCGAGGCAAAAGATTGCCTCACATTGCATAGTATATATATTCTTCCTCCAACGCACTTTTCAGTAATGCTGTGATTTTTTTTACTGTAATTACCATACTAGATTATTAGATATTAGATATATTTTTAAATTATGATGCCATTCCAAAACAGGCTCAATTATTTATCTGTTTATTTTCAATGGGTGCCTATATTGCAATAGAAGCTTGGGCTTAGGAACAAGAGAGGAAATAGTTCTTCCTACTTGCATATTCTGGCTGTGTCCTAGTATCCTTCTAGTTTTATTGGCTAGAAGAATACATGTCACAAGAGGAATGATAAAAAATATAATGAGAATATTTAGTTGGGTGAAGAGAAGCCTGAGAGGAAATGTGCATTCTGTCTCCAAATATTAAAGGCTTCATAGATTTATTGAATGGATGGATAGAAGGATAAATGAATTAATAAATGAATGAACAAAAGAAGGAATGAGGCATTAGTGGAAGGCACAGGGGAGCAGCATACAGTGGTTGCAATGACACACACGCTCTTCATCCCTGGGGAGCTTATGTTCTAATGGGGATGAACACAGATGAAAAGGCAATTACTCTGTAGTGCCTTAAGGAAAAGAGTGAAGAAACTGGCTTTGAGTAGCTCCATAGGGCAGAACCCAAGCAAGTGTCCGTGTTTGTTAAAGGTTTCTGTTGTTTTTGTTGCTTTTTTTAATGAATTGTATATCAAATGACTTTCCAATTCTAATACTGAATCCAATTCAATCTAACACATGTTTATTGAAGACCTACTATGTGCAATCTACCCAGAGAGACATGGAGTATACATCTGGAAGATAATGCTGAAAGGGGCAGAATCAGTGTGATGAGAACAGTTAGAAACTTAAACTGCAGTGAGTAGTTACCATCTATCCCTGCAAATGCATTTGAAGTGTCTCCAGTGTGGCATAGTCCAGGCATTAGGCCAGTATGTTCAATTCATTCAGCTAGAATAGGTAAAACACTTCTTCCCATCAAGTTTGTGATAAATCAGATTTATGTACCTACTTTTCACTATATATCAAACTTTAGTGACAGTAAATGGTTTTGTGAGTTATAAACTGGTGTTTATTTCTGACCAGAGAGGAAACAAGTATCTCTTCCATATTATATCTAGGTTTCTTAGTAAAATGGTCATTGATTCAAATATTTCTTTGGAGAAATTGAAGACTGCATGGAGGACAGACTACCTCCAAAACAAGGTCTGAGGCGTTTGCTATATAACAGCCATCCTTAGAATAGTAATGTAGCATAAAGCAGCCTGCTCTTGGCAAGGTTTCTCTAGAGTTATTTTTAGGAATTGGACTTAGCACTTGGTATTTTTATATTGTTGGATACTGGGTTAATTTTTACAGATGCTAAATTACTTCATGAAGATTAACAATTTTATGTGTGATAGAAAGTGTTGAGCTAGTTAGAAATCTCATAGAGGCTTTCAGGAGAGTTAAAAGTTCCGAGGGTGTCAAAGAGAACAAAATTATAGCAATTACGGAACTATTAAATAGTATCATTACTCTTAGCAAAACTACTCCAAACATTATTATCTTTGCTAATTTATTAGAAAGACCTCTCTTATTTGCTTTACATTACAGAATTAAGCTAGGTTCTTAGCAGGTAACATTTTTTTTTGTATGTTTCCTTTAAAAATATTTTTATAACTGCTATTGTTTGTTGTAGAAAAATTGGAAACTATAGAAAAATATGAAGAAAATGAAAAGCACCAGTATTATCAGCCTGTTTCCATCTATTATTCTTGCCTTATTACTCAACTTCCTATCCCAGATTATCCCATTTGGATTTTTCTGTTAAAAATAGAGAGGGACAGAGAGAGAAGGAGAGGGGAAGAAAGAGAAAGAAAAAGTGGAATGGAGAGGAAGAGAGAGGGAAATCCATCTGGATTTGCTCTTCTGTTCCAGTCTGCAAGGCGGTGTTGGTTTCCCCAGCTAAATGCCATACAATACAGATTGGTTGTACTGCCTACCACTCTTTTTTTTTTTTTTTAAATTTTATTTTATTATGTTATGTTAGTCACCATACATTACATCATTAGTTTTTGATGTAGTGTTCCATGATTCGTTGTTTGCATATGACACCCAGTGCTCCATTCAATATATGCCCTCTTTAATATCCATCACCAGGCTAACCCATCCTCCCACCTCCCCACCCAGAACCCTCAGTTTGTTTCTCAGAGTCCATAGTCTCTCATGGTTCATCTCCCCCTCCGATTTCCCCCCCTTCATTTTTCCCTTCCTACTATCTTCTTCTTCTTTTTTTAACATATAATGTATCATTTGTTTCAGAGGTACAGGTCTGTGATTCAACAGTCTTACACAATTCACAGTGCTCTGCCTACCACTTTTAAAGAATATAAATAAATAGACAGCACTCTAAATGTATATTTGAGAAAGAAACAGTTACCTTATGAGACATAATCTTCAAGACTTTTCGTCTGCCCAATGATAAGCTTTTGAAATTTTATGGACAGTATTTTCATCCTTTGAATCCACATTCTTTAGAAACTTTCCATTCCAGAAGAAGGTATTTATATTTGTAAAACTAATAGCACTGGGATGCTCTTCATCACACTAAAAGGAAAAATCTTCCTCTAAGGTAAATTCCAATTTATTAGTCTTGAAGATAGCAGAAAAATTACTTGTAAATTTTAAATAGCTACTATTACTCTTTATCTCTAAAAGAGTTAAATAAATACCTTGAAGTCCAGATTCTCTGAGGTAATTTTATATACTTGTAGAACTATAGCATCCAGTTTCTGATGAGAATATTCCTAATATTCCCATTTCTCCTTTTCTAAATTAAAAATATTGAGAGCAGGTATATTCCCATGATGACTCCAGAATAGTTAAATCTTATTCTCATCTTGGTTATGTCCACATAGGCAAAAGTGAAAAGTATAGATTATTAACTTTGTGGTGGCCCTTTTAGATCACCCAACTTAGTCCCCATTTTACAAATGAAAAAACTGAGAACTTTAAAGCTTAAGTGACTGACTTAATGACAAAAAGTGAATTAACTGGAGAACCAGACCTCTGTCTGCTTTCTTTCTTACAAAACTGTCTCTACAGAATACTAGACCAAAGATCAAGAAGAAAACTTAGGTCCTAGTTCTAACTCTCCTTCTATGTAGTTTGTAGATTAGAATCATATATTTTCTTATTACTTTTAAAATTAGATCTAAACTGATCATCCTTAAGTCTACTTCACACTTCAAATTTCTATGATTTATAATAAATTTTGAAAATAATATGCTGGATTTATAATTAAAATGCCAATAGATGCCAATAGTAAACATTAATTCTCATTCATATTGCCTTCAATTTCTCACCTATGAATTTTTTTAATGAAACCAGAATTGTTAACTTAGGATGGGAGTTAGAAATTACTGAAAAAGTCATAAAGAACTGGGGAATGTGAATCATTTTTGCCCTGTATTTATTTTTCACCAAAATTCTACACTGGATTCCATGAAAATTAACACTCTGAAGTATCACAGATAACCTACTTCAGTTTACCTATCCTGACATGGAACCGATGGTTATCAAGGATTTTAGAACATCTTCAAATGTTGAAGAGAAAGAATGAAAGAGAGAAGGGGAGGTGGAACAAATGTATTTTGTCTATGGTAATTCTTTTTTTTTTTAAATTGAAGTATAGTTGTTAAACAATATTTTATTTCAGGTGTATATCATAGTGATTCGATGTTTATATACATTGCACAGTGCTTACCACCGTAAGTGTAGTTACCATATGTCATTACGCAGTTATTACAGTATTATTAAACTATATTCCCTATGTTGTAGTTTTTGTTCCCATGACTTATCTTACCTCTTAATCCCTTCACCTATTTTGCCCATCACTCAACTCCCCTCTAGCAACCCCCAGTTTGTTCTACTTATGAGTCTGTTTTTATTTTGTTTGTTCATTTGTTTTGTTTTTTACATTCCTCATATAAGTGAAATGATATAATATTTGTCTTTCTCTGTTTGACTTACTTCACTTAGCATAATACTCTCTAAGTCTGCCCATGATGTCATAAATGGCAAGATCTCTGTCTTTTTTTTTTTTTTAGAGAAGGGGGATAGGGCCAGAGGGATAAGGGAGAGAGAATCTTAAGCAGGCTCCATGCCCAGCACAGAGCCCAATGCAGGGCTCAGTCTCACAACACTGAGATCATGACCTGAGATGAAATTAAGAGTTGGATGCTTAATGGAGTGATCCACCTAGGTGCCCCCAAGGTCTCATTCTTTTTTTATGAGTAATATTCCATTGTGTGTGTGTGTGTGTGTGTGTGTGTATATATATATCTTCTTTATTCATTTATTGATGGACACTTGGGTTGTAAATAGTGATACAATAAACATAAGTTTGCATATATCTTTTTGAGTTAGTGTTTTTGTTGTCTTTGGGTAAATACCTAGTAGTGGAATTAAGGGATCATGTAGTATTTCTATTTTTTAATTTTTTGACGAAACTCCATGCTGTTTTCCACAGTGGCTATACCAGTTTACATTCCCACCAATAATGTATGAGGGTTCTTTTCTCTCCATATCCTCACCAACACTCGCTATTTCTTGTCTTTTTTATTTTATTTTATTTTATTTATTTTTTTTCAGAGGGAATTGTCTTTTTTATTTTAATCATTCTGACAGGCTTAAGATGATATGTCATGGTGGGTTTTTAAAAAATTTATTATGATGATGATGATGTTCAATTACCCAGCATATAGTACATCATTAGTTTTTGATGTAGTGTTCAACGATTCATTAGTTGCGTATAACACCCAGGGCTCATCACAACACGTGCCCTCCTTAATACCCATCACCCAATTACCCCATTCCCCCACCCCCCTCCCTTCTGTAACCCTCAGTTTGGTTCCCGGAGTCCAGAGTCTCTCATGGTTTGTCTCCCTCTCTGATTTCTTCCTGTTCAGTTTTCCCTCCCTTCCCTTGTGGTCCGCCACACTGTTCTTATATTCCACATATGACTGAAACCATATGATAATTGTCTTTCTCTGCTTGACTTATTTCACTTAGCGTAATCCCCTCCAGTTCCATCCATGTCCATGCAAATGGTGGGTATTCATCCTTTCTGACGGTTGAGTAATATTCCATTATATATATGAACCACATCTTCTTTATCCATTCATCTGTTGACGGACATCTCGCTCCTTCCACCATTTAGCTATTGTGGACATTGCTGCTTTGAACATTGGGGTGCATGTGCCCTTTCTTTTCACTACATGAAAATAGTAAATACCTGGGTTAAATACCTAATAGTGTAATTCTTGGTCGTAGGGTAGCTCTATTTTTAACGTCTTGAGGAAACTCCGTACTGTTTTCCAGAGTGGCTGTACCAGCTTGCATTCCCACCAACAGTGTAAGAGGGTTCCCCTTTCTCTGTCATGGTGGTTTTGATTTCCATTTGCCTGAAGATGAGTGACATCGAGCATCTTTTGTTGTGTCTGTTGGCTGTCTGTATGTCTTTTTTGGAATAATGTCTATTTAGGTCCTCTGCCCATTTTTAATTGGATTATTTGGGGGGGGTTTTGGATGTTGAGTTGTATAAGTTCTTTTATATATTTTGGATATAAACCCCCTATCAGATATATCACTTACAGATATCTTCTATTTCTTCCAAATACCTTCTATTCAGTAGGTTGCCTGTTTGTTTTGTTGGTGGTTTCCTTCACTGTGCAAAAACCTTTTATTTTGGTGTAGTTCGAATAATTTATTTTTGCTTTTGTTTCCCTTGCCTTAGGAGACATATATAGAAAAAAGGTTTATGGCCAACATCAAAGAAATTGCTGCCTATGTTTTCTTCTAGGAGTGTTATGGTTTTAGGTCTCACATTTAGGTCTTTAACGCATTTGGAGTTTATTTGTGTGTATGGTGTATGGTGTAAGAAAGTGGTCCAGTTTCATTTTTTTTTTTTTTAAAGATTTTATTTATTTATTTGACAGAGAGATAGTGAGAACAGGAACACAAGCAGGGGGAGTGGGAGAGGGAGAAGCAGACTCCCCGCCGAGCAGGGAGCCCGATGAGGGGCTCGATCCCAGGACCCTGGGATCATGACCTGAGCCGAAGGCGGACACGTAACGCCTGAGTCACCCAGGCGCCCCTCCAGTTTCATTCTTTTGCGTGTAGCCCTTCAATTTACCCCAGCACAATTTATTGAAGAGACTGTCTTTTCCCCACTGTTTATTCTTGCCTACTTTGTCACAGATTAATTGACCATCTAAGTGAGAGTTTATTTCTGGATTTTCTATTCTGTTCCATTGATCTATATGTCTGTTTTTGTGCCAGTACCTACTGTTTTGTTTACTGCAGCTTTGTAGTATATATTGAAACCTGGAATTGTGACAGCTCCAGGTTTGTTCTTCTTTTTCAAGATTGCTTTGGATATTCAGGGTCTTTTGTGGTTCCATACAATTTTAGTATTATTTATTCTAGCTGTTTGAAAAATGCTGTTGGTATTTTGAAAGGGATTGTGTTAAATCTGTAGTGTTCATTGGGTAGTATAGATATTTTGACAATATTCTTTCTCTAGTTGAATTCTTTTTTTTTTTTTTTAAAGATTTTATTTATTTATTTGACAGAGAGACATAGCGAGAGAGGGAACACAAGCAAGTGGAGGGGGAGAGGGGAGAAGCAGGCTTTCCGCTGAGCAGAAAGCCCTATATGGGGCTCAATCCCAGGACCCTGGGATCATGACCTGAGCCAAAGGCAGCCGCCCAATGACTGAGCCACCCAGGTGCCCCTCTAGTTGAATTCTTTTTTTTTTTTTGATTTTTTTTTTTATTCTTATGTTAATCCCCATACATTACATCATTAGTTTTAGATGAAGTGTTCCATGATTCATTGTTTGTGCATAACACCCAGTGCTCCATGCAGAATGTGCCCTCCTCAATACCCACCACGAGGCTAACCCATCCTCCCACCCCCCTCCCCTCTAGAACCCTCAGTTTGTTTTTCAGAGTCCATTGTCTCTCATGGTTCGTCCACCCCTCCGATTTCCCCCGCTTCATTCT
>NW_028026054.1:0-620 GCF_054177405.1 Leptonychotes weddellii
CTCCTTATTGCCAGTAGTAAAGTCTCAGTGGAGACTGTGAAACTTAAAATCTCTGATTTCATTAGCATCCAGAGGGGAAATCCAGGGAGAGGGAGAAGAGGGGGTAAAAGGGAGTTGCTTCTGGCACTAATTAATGGTAAAGACGAACAACATAGTTGGTAAAGTTAATCTGGAACTTTTTTGCAAGTATAGTCTCTTTAGTGGATTGTCTGGTTGGAGAAAATGGAAAAGGAATGAGCTCAGGTGTTGCTCTGCATTACCTGTTGTCTCCACGCATCAGCGAATGCAGGTCTCCCTTCTGACTGGTCCCTGCCAGGATCCTGTTTTTGCTAATCATGTCACCCAGGCCATGCCCACAGTTGGATGAACTCTTCCCTCTCTCTCTCTGACTCTACCTCACCGACTTCTTCTTTTCAGGTCTAATCTAGACATGGATCTTTCATTCCTCTTCTGGGTTTTCTCCTCCTCTGCCGTTTAGAGCTTCAGGCAGATAAAGCATTTTAGGCTCTTCTCTGAATGACATCCGGTGAGAGTCAGCCAAGTTTCCTTTTCGAGTCTTCTCAGCCCACAAGGTTATTAATGTGGCACAGCAGGAATCTGAGTTAAAACAAAGTCCATCT
>NW_028026055.1:0-620 GCF_054177405.1 Leptonychotes weddellii
CCCCTGAAGCACTTCGAGGGAGACAGGCAGCTAAATGCGATGGAAAACTGCTACTCGCCCCCACGCGAGCTTTTGTTTGACTACTGATTAATCGGGGGAATTGATCGATTACCACAGTGCTGTCCTGGGAGTGGAAGATGACAGCTGGAAGCGACCCAAGCATTGTGTCCACAGCCTTCTCTTAAAAACTGAGGTCCCCGGGGCCCACGGGACCTGCCCAGATTCCCACTGTTGGCTCAGAGCCAGCCGGGACCCCGGCTCCTGTTCACCCGGCGGTTCTAACCCAAGGGTTGCGAACTTTTACTCCTCAGTGAAAAAAACAAAGCTGGAGCCAGCAGAGGTGTGGTCCACGTATGTATTATGTCACACGCACACAGGATGACGATGGTCTCATCCATGTAATGGATGATCAGACCGTTTTGGAGCCAGCCAGCCTGGGTTCGAACCCCTGCCCTGGCGCTTCCCCGCCGTGACCCCAGGCTCCTCCTTGGATCCCTCTGAGCCTCAGCTGCTTCTTGCATAAATAGAGAATAGCCTTCACCTCCTTAGGGCTGTTGCAAGATTAAGTGAGACACTGTGCGTTAAACATTTGGGGTGGGGTCTGACACTTCTTTAAAACC
>NW_028026056.1:0-620 GCF_054177405.1 Leptonychotes weddellii
AGCTCCAGTTATGGGCAAGATCAACCCGCTGTTCACGCGAAGAGATCATCCCTGGCAATTTTAAAAGGAAGCTCCTGGGGTGCCTGGTAGAGCTTGTGACTCTTGATCTCAGGGTCATGAGTTCAAGCCCCACGTTGCGGGTAGAGCTTACTTAAAAAATATATTTCAAGATAAAAACTTCAAAAATTAAAAAAAAAAGAAGCTCCTTATTTGCCATCTACCTCGGGATCTCCTGTAAGAGGCTCTGCGGGAGGAATTTCTGTCACCAGCTCCTCAAAGTGCCACCTGCAGGTCCTCAAAATGCCAAGCACACCCTGCCTGGGGCCTTTTTGCTTATTGGTTCTTCTGCCTGAAACAACCTTGCCTCAGATATGTGCATGACTCAGTCTGTTTCTTCATTCAAATATCTCCTTGTTGGAGGAAACTTCCCTGAGCAGCATATCTAGAATAGCATCTTTCCCTTCGTCCAGATTTATCTTTCTTGCCCCGAACACCACCTGATAGTTGATATAATTAGTTATTATCTCTGTTGCCTCACTATGGGTGTTCCGTAGGGACCTGCTCATAAACGGAGCTCTTTCCCCAGGACCTGGAAACTGCTGATGAAGGTGAGGTCTCAA
>NW_028026057.1:0-620 GCF_054177405.1 Leptonychotes weddellii
CAAGTCGAGACAGAGCTGGAATGGTTGCTGGACAGCTTTAAGGACATCTCATTCTTGTTAATGATTTTATTTCCACGTGCCCCTGGCTGAGACACACGCAGTCCTTCATATCAGCTGGATTACGGCTGCCTTCAGCCCAGTGGGGCCAGCATGCCCGCGTGCTTCCCTCACGGTCTGGTTCTTGCAGCAAGCCTGGCTTCTGATCTTCTCAGACAGGGCTCTTGGTCATGGCAGCAAAGCCAATTCTGACCATTTAAGAGCAGGAAAATGGACTCCTGAGGAAGACGGGGAGGTAGCTTATAGAAGCCTCAGGAGGGCTGGAGGATGGGGCTCCCAGGTCACCCAGCAGACCAGTCTCATGAGGACCCCTCCACCCCC
Source organism: Leptonychotes weddellii (assembly GCF_054177405.1). Classification (NCBI taxonomy): domain Eukaryota; kingdom Metazoa; phylum Chordata; class Mammalia; order Carnivora; family Phocidae; genus Leptonychotes; species Leptonychotes weddellii. The sequence continues at coordinate 379 of NW_028026057.1, forward strand.
ACCCCCACACAGATGCCACAGCCAGGACCGCTGACAGGATAGATGAGCCCCTGGCAACAGTCAGCGGAGAGAAGGTCATGCTCTCAAGTCCTGGCAGCTTTGCCTAGTTGCTTCCATTCCACCAAATCCAGGGAGGACCCCTCTGATTAACAGAGCCTGCACCACATGTCTAGCCTACCTGCAAGAGACATCGGGAAAGGGTCAGCCAAATTTCCCTTTCTGTGGTGGCACATGGGGTGGGC
>NW_028026058.1:0-620 GCF_054177405.1 Leptonychotes weddellii
GTATACTGCTGGGGAGGATCGAGTCAAGAGGGAAAATTAATCATGTGGGGGTGAAAGGAACAGTTGCTGGAGGACTGATCTTACGGGGCAAGAAGACATGGACTCCGTGCCTGGGTGGGCGGTCGGCCTCAAACGGGAGCACAGATAGCCCTGCGGTAGGAAGCGGAGGGAAGGCAGGGCGGGCGGGTAACTGGACAGGATAGTGTGGGCACGTGGCAGGTCTTCTCTGGGAAGTAGGAAGCCGCGGGCTGGGCCTGCAGATGCGGGGCTGGAGGGAGGAGGTGTCTGGGAGCACGGGAGCGTGAATGGACCAGGGAGGCGTACTGTGCTCCTTAGGCCCTCCTGAGTCACGGATCACAAATTTAAACTGAGCCCAGTGGGTGAGGTGGTAAGTCAGGTGCTGGTGGAGGCAGCAGAGGGTGGAGGGCAGGGCGGGGAGGTGAGGGTGCAGGGGAAGGGTCAGTGAGATGGACCACTGGGACCTTGCTGGGTGAGGAGGAAGCCAGGCCGGGAGGGGAGTGAGGACCTGAGGGCAGTGAAAGGATTAGGGGGTCTTGCCTGGGCAGAGCTGTGGGAGTCGGCGCTACAGGGAGCGAGCTGGACGGACGGGAGGTGGAGGT
>NW_028026059.1:0-620 GCF_054177405.1 Leptonychotes weddellii
ACTAAAAGTTAGACTTTGAAATTATTTTTATTTCCTGAGAAATTTGTTTTAGGTTTTTAAGACACTCAATCTTTATTAGATGAATTCAACTGAATATTTTTAATCTCGAAATAAAATACAGTATTTGTGAGCAGTTATTTACAAACGTCTAACAAATAAAAGATTTTTTAAATATTAAATTTAGTTTGAATTTGAAATACTAAAATTTTGTTTCAAATTATTTAAAAATATTATTCTAATACACTCAGCATGATTTCTATCTTGGATTTTAATCTCTTTTACATGAAATGTAAGTTATCTTTTCAGTATGATCTTAACGTGTTTCTTAAAGAGAAAGACTATATGAACTCACTTGACATGAAATACAGTTGTAGAAAGTAGTCCATTTCTTTGATTTCAGGTCTTCCTTCAATTCATATGTCCTTATGCACATTTGTAATATTCTATTTAATATGATTTTTAAGAATAGAAGAAGTAGGTTCTTGGATCCAAAACACTGTGTAGTGATCATCTGTACCCTTAATTCTTTTTTTTTTTTAAATATTTTATTTATTTATTTGAGACAGAGAGAATGAGAGACAGAGAGCATGAGAGGGAGGAGGGTCAGAGGGAGAAGCAAG
>NW_028026060.1:0-620 GCF_054177405.1 Leptonychotes weddellii
CCCGCTATGCCATTTTAAATTTCTGAAGGTTCACAGCACTCCAGAGAATATCACAACCGGTTTTTAACCAAGCTGCCATAAGCAACACAAAGAACATTCTTTTGTTTTTGTACATAGCCAATACCCTTAAAATAAGTTTTAAAACATGAACTAAATCAAAACTTAGGATGCCCTTCTAAAATTAAATTGGAGCAAAATGTCCTCTGAATCTTCCCCACGGTGTTTAAATCCTTAAAATGCCCTACAAAACAACTGTAAATTTCCAGGGAAGAATAAGAACACCTCATGTAAGTGGGGGAGAACTCCCTGGTCTAAAAGAAATGTGCCCCAATTTGGCAAATCTCTCTTCTAAAGTATTTCTCAGAGAATCACTATAATATCATTCAGAACTATTAGAAATATTAGAAATTTAAGGGAAAAGTTAGAAGAAAAGAAAACACTACATAATACTTTGCCAGAAGACCAGATACCAATTATTAACTAACCAAAGATGAAAAAAATAAAGCTGGTCATTAATGACTAAATGATTTTCCAACTATCAGTACTTTAAATATACCAATTTCAAAAAGAAAAATAATTGAGCCACTGGTTCAAATTAATCCACTGCTTTGGACATTAAG